>NC_143587.1:76206997-76510027 GCF_048544385.1 Mastigoproctus giganteus | reverse complement strand
AACACAATTTTTATATAAACTGGGTGCAAACATGATTTCGTATATGAAATTTTAATTAGTTTAGAGGAAATAAAGTGATGGAGAAATTGGCAGTTCTGTTTTCTGTAGGTTTAAGCAAATTATGCAGTATCTAAATCTGTTTTTAATTCACAAGAAAGAGAATTTATTCCCAGAAAAAGAAGAATTAACAGGGGGACTATCTCAAAAGTGACATTGATCCCACATTACGAGGCAGGTCTATTTCCACGCCTCACTTTCCCCGTATTGATACTGAAGGCTATTTACAGAGACTTAGTCCAATGCAAGGCTAATTCAATATTTACCCAAGTGAAAGCACTTTCTCATAAGAAAAGCCAAAGTTTATTTATTTACTTTTATCCTAACATTGAACGAATCTTCGTCATATAAACAACTGGAACTTATAAGTTGCGGATTTGGTATTTGTACATCAAGCAGTAGGTCTATATATTTTTACAGTAAATCCTTGATACATGCAAACTGCATTGATGCTAACTCGCTTGTACGCCATTTTGAGCAAGATCAAGATTTTCGCATATACGTGAGTTGTATTTTCAGAAAAAAATGACCTGCTACGACTTCTTTAAAGGCATTTCAGCGTTACGAAAACCGATACATATTTAACAAAACGCGTTCGAAATTGTAAAAATAATTTTATATCAATACATACGTGTAATGAGTAAGTTAACTTTGGCTAGGTGTTAAGTTTGGTTGCGTTAAGTTAAAATATATAAAAAATTTAAATATCACAACTGTCGTGAAAGAGAAAAACAAATTAAAAATTTAAAGGATAACAAAATAAAACGTACGGTAAATGGAATAATAAAAGGTAATTAAATGGATCAATTAATAATATTTAAAATATTTAGTAATAGATTTAAATTATTCAGTATTCAGTCCTGAATTTATTATTACCTGTAGTACATAGAGTTGTAGATATGATAAAAACGGTAAAAGAAAACATACAACCAAATTCTTGCAGTGAAGACTTTAGAAATAAATGTTTTTAAGACAGTATTTATTGGTACTCCTCAAATGCCATAATTTTATGATTCGAGGCATTTATTTTTAAGTTGTGTTAACATTCAAGTGATAAAATAGTATGACTTTTTAATTACTGGATAAACGAAGATTACATCCTTTGAGAAACTCTAGTTTTTCATCCCGAAACACCAGAAACTCAACCACAGAATACACAACAGTTTATCGACACAATATTCTAATTCCTTGTAACGTTAGTTGCCTTGGCACATATCCAGAACAACTCAAACCCTATAAAAGACCACCCAAATTCTTCCAAAAACTTAATATTAAATTCTGATTAACTGATTCTAATATAACTTATGGACTATTGCACTTTTAATTCTACTTCAAAAAGAATTACTCCATTGGTATGCGCTAGATGAGTCTCGTTAGCTTCTTAATTTAAAGAACAAAGAAAACTCTTCGAATTCCTCTATAAATTAAAGAGGATAGTTTACTTTTACCGGAGTAAGCTCAAATATTGAACTGTGATGGTTGTTTTGGAAGCCATGGCAACAGATCTGTAACTTTATGTTTTCCACTGTTTCCTAATGAACGTGCTTGCTTTTGGAAACAGTAATAAGTTGGGCATCCCAGGCAATGGCCACGCTAGTACTCATTAGAGGAAGAAGAGAAGAGAAGGCATACCGTGAATTTTATGACTTGGATATTAGAGAAACTGCTTCGTTGATACTTAAATTAAATCTGTAGTTTCACCCCAAGCTTCCGCGGGGGAGGCTGCGAATAACTGTTGAAACAACAACTGGGAAAAGGATATGAAAGGCTCCAGTAATACAAAACTTTTTCTTTTTTTTAGGGTTGTGTCATTCAAAACCGGAAAATTTAAATTGTTGTTGTTGTTGTCATGAACGTAGATGGCAGGAGCGTGGCAACAGCTGCAGGGAGTTGGAAGTTGCTTCCTAAAGAATGCAAAACATTTACTTTCCTCTTAGAAAGAATTCATTTGCGAGAGTTACCGTGGCCACTTGCTTAACAGCGTAATATAAAAGGACGTCTAAATGGCATGTGGCTTTGTTCGGTTAATATAAACCTAACGACCGTTGACATATTCGGATACTGTCTTCAGTTAGTGTTTCTTATCAGGTGCATGATTAAAAGTCCCCTTTTTCCTTGGTCAATTCCAAGATTGTGATCCACCATGTTAACCATTTCTCTTCACTTTCTACTGTTCTCATAATTCGTCTTCTGAATCTTTGTGTTTATTTTCTGACATCACTTACCAAAAAAAGTTTATTACTATTTTTTGTTTCTCAGCTATAACTGGGCGGCGTTGGTTTTTTTTTTTGATTGGTGTTTTCTCCTGCCTGGTGGAAAGGTTTTTGTTTATGTCTTACTCATCAGATTTCTGCTAGAATTAAAGTTTATGTCAAAAAGGAAAACCTAATATTTTAAATTTATGAATACCTTTTGACTTTTAATCAGGTTGATGTCACAGCCATCGTGAGCAAAGAAAGAACCAATAAGTCTACCAGAACTGAAGAAATTTTCATAAACCTTTGCTTCTACTGTAAGTTAACTCACAACTGTGTTTCCTTTGTTTCGCTCTTTTCTTCGACTGGAATGGTTCTTATTACAGGAAAATTCTTCATATTCATTAGTCTCATGGAAAGGATACACATATTACTGTACAACTAGGATATCGCAAAACTCTAGGTTCTTTTTTTGGCTGAGAAACCATCATGAAATGCACAATATTTCAATATATACACGACACATTTTTTCATCTTAGGTCAAAATATCTCACCTAAAAGTTTGGAATCACAGTTTGTGTTATTTTTATTTATTTATTTATTTTATATTTTTTTTTAAATTAGCTATGATAATGTAAGGTTTAATATAAAAAAACAACATTTTTTAAAGTATTTTAAGATTTTTTACTAGGCATTGAAAAATGTACAGCATAAAATATTGAATTCATTAATATTAACAACTATACTAATTTTTCATAAAAATATCATCCACAAGATTTTATCACTTCCTTACACAGACGTAGCATTCTGGCTACGTCTTGAGTAATTTTATAATAGTGTCTTGGCTAACATTCCAAGCGATCTGCTAGGTTTCCGTAAAAATAGGGGCTTCGAAAAGGGATCCTGTGCAAGATCCACTCAATGTATCCCATCAATAATTGGCTGAGGCTATCTGTTTTTGTTTGCCATTTGCCACTTTGTCTAGGTTCAAATATACTGTAGTGAAAAGGAAAGGCTTATCCCAAAGGTAAGACGAATAGGAGGAGGAATAAGGATAGCAATAGACCTCAAACTCCCTCGAATTGCTCGAATAGATTTTGAGGTATAAAAATTTAGAGTTAGCAAGCTGAAAGCAAAAGCATAGAAACAGCATATTCTTATAACGTTATACGAATTATATTCTTAGGAAATTATAAGAATTATATTCCTATAACGTTATAAGAATATAATTTTTGTAACGTAAAAAGACCAACTTTAAGATGCCCATGTGTCAGGAATATCGTCAATAATATTGTTAATAAAACACGTACAGTCAGTAAAGTAGGCAAAGTTTCAGAACTTTAAAAATCGTGGGATAGTCCAGTTATAAATATAAAACATATACACAACATTGTTTTTGGTTTAAAAAATAGTATGCTAAGAGCCTTATTAAATATAAGTAGCACATATAGCTACAAAAAGCAGCACTTAAATCATTTATTGAAAAATATATTTAAATTTAAATTGGATAATGTAACATTAAGCACCAAAGAATATCTCAACTTCAGATTTCTAAACTTAGTTATGGACAATATTTATACTGAAAGATTATCAAACAATTTAATTTTGCTCTGCCTATTTCTAGCTCAAGTATCAGTATACGTTTTAGTTACACAAGGCCAACAGAATTAACTGTCTGAAATTATAAACAAGTGACTAATAATCTAACCAAAAGTGATCATGAAGCAGAAGGCTTATGTTATCTCCCCAAATATCAAGCATATTATAACTGGAGATTTAGCAATAGTTCCTCACATGGAATTAAGAAAAATGTTATCCTATGGATTCAAATTTAGACCATGTACAAAAAATAGTTTAAATCTAATTAAAAAGCAAATGAGAACAGTCTTGATATAATTTAGTTTAAAACTGGCGTACATCTCTGCTCAATATCATTAATAGAAACATAGGAGAATCAAAACTTATTAAAAACAACACACCAGCAATCGATTATTTAAATGATAACACCCAAAACATCAACCATATAATCACATTTGGCTTTAAAAACCTATTTACTAGTATATCTCATAATAACTTGAAATATGTCTTTAACTGCTATTATAAAGAATATCATAGTATATTATTACCTTGTGACCAGTATTATTGGGACAACATCATAAATTTATATTTATTCAACTGCCACATCTTTAATGGTAATAATATATATAAACAGAATGTAGGAATAGTTATGGGGCATGCAGTTCTTGCATAGTAGCAAATCTTTAAGTACATTATTATAAAAGAAATATAAATAAAAGCTTAATTCTATATCGCTACATCGATGATTTATCGTAATAAATGACTCCCACTTTCAGAAAGACATCGCAATGCAGTATTCTCAGGAGTTAGGAAGGTACTAATAAAGATAGCACTACAGCTGCAACATATCTAGATATATATAAAATTGATAATAAGTGGTATACCAAAGTATATGTCAAACGTAAAGACTTTAACTTTGAAGCTATTAGCTTAACGCACTGGCATTCCAACATCTGCAAAAGAATTCTGGGACCATCATACAACTTGTTTTGTTCAGTACTTTTCAAGCCCTTAGGTCGACTCTCCTTATTGGGTTTGACATTCAGTTCCCTGAAAGGGATGTCTCCATCCAATGTACACTTTAAAAAAAATCGTGAATGGGTTTTCCGTTTTCATAATGGAGCCATTGTATTTTCAACGAGTTTATATTTTCACCTTCAACATTCTTCTTCCGTTTCGTCATGCCTTTTTCAAGAGCTTCTGTTTTCAAAAAAGTAATTTTGTTGCATATTCTTTTTTACATATTTTTTTACAACTTTACATCTTTTTTACATATTTTTTTACAACTTTTTACAACTTTACATCTAAAGTTTTCAAACTGCTTACACTCAACTTGTGTTCCTTTTGAGTTCACCTGCGCCTGACCTGAATTGCAAAGTCTTCTGGCTACAGGTCTTTTTGACTCATTCCTTTTACATTTTCTAGGTCTGAAGAAAGTTTCCTGGCATGCTTCTTCTTCTACTTGTTGGCCTCTTGACGTGCTCCATTTCTCGAGATTTCAACTTAAAAGACATCTTGGTACATTAAAAATGCGAAATACGAAAAGACATCTTGCTACAACAATACAAACTTGAAGCATAATCTCCATCATACAATCTGTTTAGGAACAGAATGGTGTAAGTAAGGCTTACTTCACTATGATACTAAACAGTGGACACCTAGAGAAGGCTGGAAATATGAACAGCTCATATATATAAAATTACTGACTTACACCACTATGATTCTCAACGCCGAGGATCCCTATTGACCGTGTGAATGCCGCAGGCGACGAATCTGCACGAATGAGAGCCTCTGATATATGAGACGTTCCGTTACCAAATCTAGTTTCGACAAGTGCTGTGGCATCGGATGATATTTAAAACCATTTGATGTCGATAGAGCAGGAATTACTTTGTTCTTGAGAGAGCCACGACAGCTGTTATAGGCCGACATTTGACTTACATCCTCATTTCGAAATGCTCATTGAAGATCTCGAGCTGGTACAGTCTTCACTTCGTTCTTGAACCAAAGCTGATCACACACGGAATAATTATCCACGAATGTACGTTTAAACTGTGTGCGGATGCTTCGGTGTTTCTTAAAATCCTGTTGCTGCTATGGCTGTGTATTCCGTCCGCTACTTGTTGAACGATTTGATGGAGTACTTCTGGCAGTTGCTTTTTGGCTTCTTTGCTTTTCGTCTAAGCCTGGGCTTTGAGGACTCTTCATCGTTTTCATTTGCAGTATCAATTTCCATGGCTCCTCCTTCCAAATTCACTTCTAACGTTTCTGGGGAGATGTAAGGCTCTGAAGACGTCGATGGACGTTCTCCAGCTTATTTGTCCAACTCCATCGCACGCTGTAATTTCTTTCGCTGTCAAAATAGCTTAGATCGCTGCTTTGTACTCAATGAAGGTAGTTTCGGTGGTCGCAGTGCACGTATACGAGTTCTATACGCCTTAAAACCCTTACTATTGCAAAGTCAGCCTTCACACACAAGAAAGTCTCTTCTTTGTAGAAATTAAAATGTCGAAATTTCCCACTCGAAATTTTTTATTAAATACGTTGGAGAATGACGAAAGAAATAGCATGACGCAATCAGTAGGGGTACTAATTGGGTCATGCGTCGTTCGTCACTGTTACTGGTTGCTACAATGGTGGGGGCATGAATCATTTTGTGTCGCATTTTCTTGGTGATTTTTGTCAATCAACGGACGCATTGCACGTGTACGTGCGCTATACGCCTCACAACACTCACTATAGTGGATCCCCGCCTTACGATTGTTTCACTGTACGATCAAATCACTTTATGATGGACACTGCATAACAAAATATCGTTTACTCTACGATATGTAGTAAGCGCCGGTCATTGTTTTACAAATTGAACTTTAATTCTATTAACGACGATTCTAATAAGCGAAGATAGGAGGAATATTATCCACAGGCTATCTTTTCTTTTATAGATTAACCTCATTACCTTACCAATTAACAAAATTAAATGATGAGTGAAAATCGGAAGAGTATTTTTCACAGGTTAACAAAAGAAAAAAAAAAAGAAAGGAAGGAAAAAAGTCAACTACACCGGTCAGGCGGTCCTCTTCCCAATTACTAAACAGACCATTAACTTCGGTGATCGCACTAGATCCTGAAAACTACCTGGAGCTCGCCAAAAGAAGTTTCACTTCAAAAAAGCAACTGCAACACAGGCCAACATCGCCCCACCTTGGGAGTACAATCACGACCTAAGCCTCGGCCACAACTCACCTTACCAAAGCCTATTACCATCTTCCTAATAAACCAGAAATGAGAACTACAGGTGTCTTTTTCAGGGCGCAGAATCTGTCTACCACCAAGTTTCCTTGGTTTGGCCAGGTGCATCTGACATCTGACTTGCGAGATGCGGGATGCCAATCTGGCAATCATTTTTGCAGACCTTCCTGGTTCTAAATGCTATCTTCCTTTCCGTGGTCTTCGCTGGGCTCCCAGACCAGGGCGATTCTTACTTCTCCCTTTTCACCTCTTCTTTGCTCATCCTCCTCCTCCTCCTCCTCCTCCTCCTCCTTTGGCCTACTTTGATTGCACCATCTGTACTATCTTTTCCATTCATTCTCCATTTTTTGTTTACTTTGTTTCGGTCCAGAAAGCTCAGGCGACCGTGGCGGAGAGCAGCCAGAATATTACGGGCAGACGGGCTCATCTCCCAACAGTAGTGACGAGCGACTTTGAATCCCAATAGGGACCCAGCAGCCAAGCAGAAAGAGACGCAACAAAACACAATACTACATAAACCCGACACTACACATTTTCTTGGATTTTGCAGTAATTCTGTATTTCATCGCAGAGTACATACGGTGCAGATGTTGGAAACCACCGATGGCGCCTGCCCCTAATTATGCCACTATGGCCTTTTCAACAAAAAAAATGTATTACGTCACTTCAGAACACGTCTTCACACAATAAAAGACAAGTGAAATATCAAGAATTTAGTTTTTGTTATTTCAGTTGTTGCTTTAACATAAAAGAAATGCTTTACATTTCTTGTTCAAACAACTGCCCACTTTACCCTTTTAAAACTGAAATTAGAATTAAAACGTATCTAAAGTTCAATATTTACAATTATCAAACTTCTTTAAAGCCCCTTCTCATTCTTTACAACTGATGTTATACGATTCAGTTGTATCTGCGGTTCATATAAAATCAAACCAGACTACGAAAACACCCTGTTCTTTTGAAAAACACCCTATTCTTTTGACAAAAAGCAGCCACCAGTTGGTTTCTTGAATAAACACCGACGTTTGTCTTTCGAAAGCAAACGACAATGAAAATTCAAATATTGAATATGCAGATTTAGGAAAGTCTGGCATGTAAATGTTTATCTTCGTTAATTAAAGGTAAATTTATATGGCAAAATATCTTATGAGATTCAATTTTTAATCATAAGAACTATACCAGTAGAAAACTAATTTCTCTTCAGTTCTGATTCACGTATTTACTTGTATTCTGCATACTGATGTGGCATGATCCGTATGACGCTTTAATTTAATTCAGCATAAATACTGAATGGCCACTTTATTAAGTAAACCCACTAATACCCAGTTGAGCACCCCATAGCCTTGAGAGCAACATGGATTGATTGGGGCATGAATTCAACGAGGTGTCGAAAGCATAACACGGTGATGCTGCAATGTATTAACTCAACTGCTTCCCATAGTTTTTTGCAAATATGATGGCTGCAGATCTCTACTCCAAAGAGCTTTTCCATCTCATCCCACAAATACCTAATTGGATTGAGATCTGGCGGCTAGGAGACCGCAGTAGGCTGAATTCACTTTCATTGCTGGAACAAGTTCTCTATAATAAGGCCTTGCGACATGAATCATTACGCTATTAGAAGAACTCATTCTCAAATGGATATAATGCTGCCATGAAGGGATGGGCCTGGTCCGAAACAAATTCCAGATAACCTGCTGCGTCCAAATGTGGCTCCATTCTTATCAAGGGGAATCCAATATGCATTACTAAACACTTCCGATACCATTACACTGTTACCACCAGCCTGCACTGTTGATATGACGGGTACATGGACCTGCTGTTTTCGCAATAATCTGTGTTACCATCAATGTAATATAGCAGGAGCTGGTATTGGTCAGATCAAGCAACATTCTTCCAATCCTTCGCTGTCCAATTCGGGTGTACCTGAGTGCACTGTAATCTTACCTTTTTTGTTTGTTTGTTTTTTTTGACAGGAGTTGAATCCGATTCAGTCTTTAGCTTCTCTACCCCGTCCGTGACATGTTATGCATTCTGAAATGACTCTTTGGTTACCACAATTACACATGGATTGTTATATGATTCTGGTACCCTCCGCAAGTCTTGTCAGCCTTCATTGGCTTCTTGTATTAACGAGCTGTTTCCGACCACAGAATCGCCGTTGACTGGATATTATTTTGTTATTAGACTAATCTTAGTGAAAACAAAACAGGGTTGCAGTTTCCGAGATATTTGCACATACTGGAGCGTTTGCCGCAGACTACTATGCCACCTTAATATTCATTTCAACCTTTCATCTTACCTTTTCTTGCACTGAATTGCACATAAATGCAAGAAAATGCCCATTGATGTGCCCACCTGCTTTATATTTCATCGTACTGAACATAATGCTGTTACTGAAGGAGCACTCCAATTCGTGAAAACTGGACCTAATAAATAGGTGAACTTAACAAAATAGGCATTCAAGCGTATTTTTATCTTCCAGGAGTGTACCATCTTGACAAAATATATAATGCACTCTTGGATGAAAACTCGAGTTTCTGGAAACGATTGGACCAACGTCCAATCGTTTGGAGAGGTCAATGAGATCCAATCGTTTCAATGAGACCAGCTACATCGGACACGGTTCTCAAAAAAATAAATTCCTTCTCCTATAATGAGATTCTAACCAAAGAGAGCAATCGTAATTGCTACACTCTTGAGTCCGCGGTAGCACAGTGGTTATAATCACCATCCTCGACGTAGACGATGGAAAAAGCCCGGGTTCGTATCCTGTCAATAACATGAAGAACTTTTATGGGCTTTTTCACTCGTAGTTGAGTTAGTCGCTCTCAGGCACGACTTTCAAGGTTTCCTCCCAGAAACGTCGGTTTTTCGTCCACGAAAACAGCAGGACGACTAGAGAACACACACGATTTACAGTTATAGTACACATACTTTATCAACTAGAGAACATACGCGATTTACAGATATAGTGCACACAGTTCCCGGGTAGCCCTAATATCCCAGTATTTGCACTAGCAGAGAGGATCTTAGAGATCATGCTAAATGTGTTGCAGCTTGAAGATGTACCACCATATTCCCATGAAGTAGTAAAGACGCCGCTTAAAGGTGATCCCCCGATTCAATTGGATTGAGCTACGAGATGATATTCGATGACCCAAACTTCGGGTAATTGAATCTTTAGTGAGCTTAGCTTCCCAAACATTCGATGACCCGAATCTTTGGGAACGAAATCAGATACGTTTCTTATCTAAATTCCAAAAAAAATTGAGTCTTTCCAGATATGCAGCAAGTGGAGATGCGTGTTACATTTCTGCAGATTTATTGATGTTGCGGTTGACACCCGAATATACGAAAAATCTTCCTCTTATAAAGATGTTCTCTTCATTCTCATAGGAAGGATCGGAGATATGTTTAATGTTGGCGTACTTGCATTCATTCCAGTCGAGAATTCGAAAAGATAGTCGTGTTTGTGTGGTCACCGAGAACCAATTTATCTGATTCTGAGAAACAATTTCATTTCAGAAAGATATTATAACATCGCTTATTTTCCACCCTGTGAGCTATTGTACAAGGTTATTAAACAGCTCACGTCTTTGTCGCTTCAGATTACACTGCCAGTTTTAAATGGTGATTCGAATACTACACGAAAACGGAAATAATTAGCTAGCTTAATGACGAAATACGTTAACAGAAATCTGCGTCATTTCACAGATTTTCCCTTCTATTTAAAGCGCTAATTGTTTTGAGGATTTCAAGGATTACGATCGTGGAGATTGGTACGATGAATGCCCAGAAGATGGAGCCACAAAGTATGACATAAACTGCGTCATTGTTTTGGTTAACCGGATAATAGCAAAACGTTTGGGCTGAGGCTGCATGTTTATAAAGATATATAGCATTCCTTCAGCATTATTCATCTCTGTTTATTGTACCCGTTTATTAATAAGATTAATACGACATATTCGGAATTAAATTCTTGAATTTATTTGATATTTATTTGACTTTTATTATCAACAAATGCCACTACAACCATAGACACGTAAAACAACACAATACTATACTTCGGAATATTCTACCAATTGGTTTTATTTATTTCTCTCATTTTAAGATCTCTAATGGCTAATAAATACTGTATATTTCGTGAATAAATACGGTAGATCACATAAATTCGATTCGTTTCTATTTTTGCAAGAATTGTTGATTTGACAACGGGGTTTTCTCTGGGTTATTCATAAAAATGTCCTTGAGAGGGAGTTGTAGACGAGCCTACTGGAAAGGAGAATTTCTGTCCTGCCTGCGGTTTATTTTTGTAGAAAATGCCACCACATTTTCTTTCTGCCCTAATATATTTATCATCCGCTTCTAGAGTTTGGATATTCATAATAGCATTTTCGTTTGGTTTACATTAAAGTACACTTTAGATCAAATCACACGTTAACCGTGATTGAACCAAATTGTGTAATTTATCTAATCAATGCCAGGCATATTTTTAAACAAAAATTAAAAGCGCCATTTGTGTTAAACACGCAAAAGAGTTTTCCCAAAAAAACATTTTTCGGGTAGTTCTGCATTAAAAAGACAAATTATCCTCAAATTTGACACATCAGTTAACTCAATTATACGCCCCTAATTAGTGGTTAATTAACTGACTTATGCAAAGTTAGCATGTTATCTTGATTTCTTTTCAGAAATTATTTTCCCATCCATGTTTATAACACTGATGAATTTATTTTTAGATTTAAATCGTACTTTTTACTTAAATTTACAAAAACCATGTTTATAATTATTATTATTAATGTTTTTAGCAATTTTTATTCCTTTATCATGGTAATTAATCAAAGTGAACCTTGTATTTCCCGATAATCATCCTCACATTATTTTTAATGCTTATATAAAGAATGACTCGAGCTAAAAATAGAGTTAACCGATTTATAAATTAAAGTGGATTTTCGTTTAAGATTTACGTTAGGATTGACTTAATTAATGGTGTTTGGGGGTCGAAACTTCTTCCGATATCTGCTTGTCTCCAGCAAGAATGCCATTACTGGTGATATTTATAGCGCTCTTGATTTTCAAAATGACATTTTCTTTTTTCTCTTTCATTTTAGACCAAACACTGGCGATTATTACCGGGAATTTCGCATTGTCACGTGGCACGAATCTTAATTTTCCTCTTACTTAATGGAGACTTTATTTCGTTATTAACTGCGAACGATTAAAGCAGTCCAATGCATTATCGACTTGTGTGGCTGTCCGTACGCCCATTAATCGATGCTATTGCGAGAAGCTCTCGCCACATTATCCACTCTAGTGGATTGGTTTATGACAATTCTGCTCATTTGTAGATTTTTTCGAGATATAAGAGTTATTTTCTTCGCGCACCGTTGTTTCATTTATATGGAGTACACGTTTATGAAGATTGTAATAGCCACTAAATGAGTTAGCTCATTTAGTGGCAGTCAGGAAAAAATATGGAAATGCATTTTTTTGATTAATTAATTTATTTATTTCAATATCAATACTGAAGATTGAATCTTCCAGTAAATCCATTATAACCTAATTTTAATTAGATTTTTTTTTTCATTTTTATTTTTACTTCATTGGTGAATATCTAACATTTTATCATTTTTATTTTATATACTATTATATTTTGTTAATTTTATTTTTCACGTTATATGTCTTTTATATATTTTTTTTTGACAAATGATCTGATAGATTTCCACCCTGAGACTTTCTTCGGTTCTGACCTACGCCATTTGACTCCCAACCACATTTAACAATCTTGATATTCCAGACCAAAAGGCGAAATCGAAACCTCAACATTGTAGCATTTCTCGACATTTCACCATTGCTGCCTCTTGCCTTCAATAGTATGTTCTCTGCTCTTCCAACGTAGACTTTACCATCGCGCTTCTAGAGATGGTTAAACTTCTAGCAATTACGCTGCCTCTAGAACCATATCTATTTGAGCAAGAGCACCAGAGGTGTTCTTGTTCAAATAGATATGGTTTCTGAAGTTCCTGGAAAACAGGAACTTCACAAAAAGGTGTAAAGGCACGTGACCGCAGAGCCGACTTCAAAGCAAGATAAACCGTCAACAGAGCTAAGTCACTAGCTATCAAAATTTATCTCATGAAATTCCGACAGAGACAGAGTATCCTTTGCATAACGCTCAACAACCTTTCCACAGAGTTCGGTCCCAGAAGCATCGCTTCAGTACGTTAAGAGGTTCCAGGCTTTCAACTTCGTGCCATCTATACTCTCTGGTGAAATTCAATAAGATGTGTCAGCCATCCTCATGACCTGCTATTAACAGACATCAATACAATGTCTCCAACAAAAACAGCAGGGAATGACTCAGGACCTTTTGTGGTAAGGAGTGAAAGCCCATATTCTCTGTGATAGTCTGGTCACCAGGATATACCGCTGTCTTCCAATAGTTTGGATAGGCCTGAGTTCGATTCCTGTCGACAAATAGAGGAATTTTTAAAGTTCACTTCATTCGTGGCTGTAGTTAGCGAATCTTAGGACGAGGGTGAAGGATCACCCCGTGAGTTATTCCAGGTTTTTTGACCCACATAACAAACAAGTCATCCCGTGAACACACACACTTCTTCATAAATAATACACTTACGGTTATGAGCGAAAGCCTGTAAGCAGTTAAAATGCCAATATTTATATATATACAATACATGGCCTCCTTAGAATTTTTAATGATTGGCTAGGTACTTTCCACTACAGAAAAATATTTATGCAGTTGTCAGTTCTCAAAACTCAAAGATCTAGCCAACCTGTAGACTTCGGGACAAAAGTCAAGGCACTGCAAACTAAAACTATTTGATAAACTTCTGTTCCCAACCCTGTCTCTATAATTCTTCTCGAAAAAATCCTCCTCTATAATCCACTGTAACATTAAGGGGCGTTCCACAGTTACAAATCTGTCGGATATTTCCTCAAGAGTTCCCGAAGCCTTTTGAATTTCGATTTTGGTTTCGATAAACGAAGCCAATTGTTTGAAGTGAAATCTTAAGTGAATATTTGATAGAGTTATCATTGAAGTTCTTCTCCATCTGTGCCGAGAATTCTACAACCAAGAACACGTTATTTAAAAGAGGACTCTAAGGTCTTATCAAGCTCTTCATATAGCATATCGCAAGAAGGAGGAGTATTGTCCAACCTCTTTTTTTATCGCTGTACTCCACCCAATTGTCACATCTGTTTCTCATTTTTTCTACCTTGCAGACAACAAAATTCTTCAAGACTATTAATGCTATAGATGATTCACAGCGTCTTAAACAACACTTGAATGCTATCTTCCTGTATTATTTCAATTCTCTTTGTTCTTAGCTTAGATCCCCACAATTATAAAAGATCACCAATAATGACCGTTTCTTTCAAGAAAAGCCCTACCTGTTTTCAATTTACCATACTAGGAGCACAGTTTTCGCAGAGGTTTTTCTTACGGATGCAGGGGCCATCTTTGATCGAAAGCTGACGTTTCATGATCACGCGACCAGCTACAATGAGATGGAGAAAGCAACATTGGCTTCGTCTCTCTGATTTCAACCCTTCCATTAAATATGTCAGCAAAATTTTCCACCTTGAAATTTTGTATGCAGCGTGCAAATTTGGGCAACCACTGGTTCTCAGATAAATATATAAATATTTCAATGGATATAGTCTACGTGTGTTTGGTGCTCTTAGTCCGCAGCCTCTTGACTTCAAGTGAATCATGGAATCTGCTCTTGCCATTGAAAATTAATCCTCTTGTTTATATTATCCAGTACATTTTTAAGCCTATCTGCCATCTGGTATTTGTTGATGAGATCACCACTATATCGTATCTGAGGTATTATGGCCATAGTTGCCAATAGACTCAAACATATTCTAGTCAGATTTTGCAGATATACTTCGCTTTTAATTTTCCTTGTTTAATTTAAATTATTTTTTTAATTATTACTTTTTTTTTTTAATTTTCATTAACGTATTAATTATTTAAATTAGGGATTTTAAATATTAATTATTATTTTTATTTATATTTACTTTTATTTCAATTTTTCTTTCTATTCTAT
Organism: Mastigoproctus giganteus; assembly: GCF_048544385.1. Classification (NCBI taxonomy): domain Eukaryota; kingdom Metazoa; phylum Arthropoda; class Arachnida; order Uropygi; family Thelyphonidae; genus Mastigoproctus; species Mastigoproctus giganteus. The sequence goes on along the minus strand of NC_143587.1, from coordinate 76,494,870 downwards.
GCTTTCTACTTCACTCTCTATTCTATTTTATTTGTATTTCATTTTATTAATTTCTTGTTATTTGCATTATTATGTCCGATACACTGCAAAAACCACTTTTATATGACTATGATAGGAAAAAAAAAACACTGAAGATTTCTTCTATTATTATTCACTATGATTATTACTGTTTTTAGAAAAAGATTATTAACCAATCGGGCTAGTTGAAGTATCCCACAGCGAGTTATTTATGGCTGGAAGTAACAATATGTTATACGATTTAACTGGAATTTTGGTTTCAAACTGAGTGTCATATTAATTTATTTCTACTGATGTTTTTGCATTGAATTTGTATTTTTGTATTGATCTTTTTATATATATATATTTTTTTTTTTTTTTGTGAAAACCCCAAACACGAGACGTATTCGAACCTATAGCATTTAGTACCGTGCATGGGTTGGAGGATTAGAAGATGAAAGAAGATATTTGTTGACATTGGACTTGAACTTCTGTAGACTGTAATTTTCATGAAATATGTATGAAGCAAAGTTGTTACAGAAAACGGCAGTTGAATGAATAAACGAAGAAGATGAAAAGTTGGTTTTGTGAGTTTGAAGATGGACAGTAAATGGATATTGGCTGATAGTGTCACGTGTTCGGACTTCTTGGAAAGAGAGAGCGGGGATTATAGAAGAAGAACAGTGTCCATGGAAGTATCTGTAGAAAAGGCATGCAGCTGAAATAACAGAGAGAGGAGAGACTCTGTTAGAGATGAGTCAGTAATTAACCTAATTGCCCTCTTCTGAATGGAATCTACAAGCCTGAGAGAGGTTTTGGGGGCACCACCCCAGATGTGGGAACAATATTCCATGGCAGGGCGTATTTGCGATTTATACAGAGTGAGCAGCTGTTTGGAAGAAAAGTAACGCCGAGAGCGAAAGAGAAAACCAAGTTTTTTAGATGCAGAGGAAGAAATATTTGTAATGTTCTTGTGCCAAGAGAGATTAGAAGTCAGGGTAATCCCCAAAAGAGATATATCACCTTGCCCAAAAATCGGAGTGTCACCAAAGATAAGCATAGGAGCTGAAGAATCCTTTTTTGCGAGTTATAAGACAAGACTGAGTTTTAAAAGGATTGAAGTCAACTAAGTTGTTTTTGTCCCACTGGAGATCGGCATTTAAGGAAGTGGTTGCGGATATTCGAGAAGTTGAAGCAGCTGATTTAGCAGGGCAAAGTTTTTCAAGCTGAAAAGTGGAATGCAATGTGCTATCATGAGCAAAACTGTGGATAGGATTTCCAGTCAATTAATATACAAGAGGAAAAGAGTAGGGAGATAGAACTGAACCAGCATTAGTGGAGAAGTTAGAAGACAGAGAGCCATCTACCATCACTCTCAGTGCGCAATCTGAGAGAAAACTGGATAACCAATTACAAAAAACAGTTGGCAAACCATAAGATGGCATCTTGTTTAGAAAACCTTTATGCCAAACACGACCGATGGAAAGCCTTTGGGAGGTCAAGTGCAACTGTTTGTGTTTCACCGAACTTTTCCATTGAATTTGTTCATAAATGGGTAACATAAGCCAGAATATCACTAGTGGTCCCAAACTGACAAAATCCATACTGGCTATCGTTGATCAGACGGAAGGTTTCTAGAGAGTTTAAGAGTTGGCGGTTAATTGTTTCTCCATTACTTTAGAAAGAATTGAAGTAATTGCAATGGGATGATAATTGGATGGGAGGCATTTGTCACCGCTTTTAGGACCTGGCTGGATATGAGCAAATTTCCAAGCAGAAGGCAAAACACCTTTGCAATAAGAAAGTGAAACAAGCGGCAAAGAACAGGAGTAAGTTCAGGGACATAGGTTTTGAGAACAAGTGGAGAAATACTTTCAGGACCAGGAGCTTTCTTAGCATCAAGATTCGTCAAAATCCATCTGACATCCTTTTCACGGAAGACCACAGGAAGCATTAAATGGAGCGTTTTGGGAATGGTGGGAAGTGTTTTACCAAGATCATTAATACATGAGTTGGAAGAAAAATGGAATGACAGGAGGTCAGCTTTATCCTTGGCTGAAATGACAATAGAACCATCTAGTTTTGACAGAGGTGGGAGCAGAGATGGGCAAAAGTTGCTGCCAATAGCTTTGGCAAGAGACCAGAATGCTCGGCTACTGTTAGGGCAAGAAGCAAGTTCAAAATCTAGTTTTGACTGATTAATAACTGCTTTAAAATTGTTGCGAGATTTGGTATAGGCAGAAAATGAAACTGAAGAATTAGAAACAAGCCAATTACGATATGCAACAATCTTTTTTTGAACAGCCGTAGCACATTTATTGGAAACCCAAGGTTTAGATAAAGAGCGAGATTTTAAGGTGGAATGTGGAATAAATGATTTCATTCCTACAAGAATAATTTCACTGACACGACCTGAGCAAATGTTGATATCAGAAGTTTTGAAACCGTAATCCAAGGAAATATCGCAGGTTAGCCCATTTTGCATTCTTGTAATGCCAACCAACACCAGACTGGAAATAGTCATGAAATAAAGCCTCCATTGGAGAAGAGACAATCACCAATTTTTGATTTGAAGTGACTAAAGGAACTCCCACTTCGATCGTGTATGTAGAAGGGTCGTTTGTGAAAAAAAGATCAAGCGTGTTGGCTGTATGGTTAGGAATGTCCGGTATTCTGGTAGGTAATGAACAATCTGTGTGAGGTAATTAGTAATTGCAAAAGCCTCAGCATCTCGATCAGCTGGGTCGGTGTGACTAGAAAACGGAAGCCAGCTGGAGTTGTGAACATTAAAATCACCAAGGAAAATTACCTCACAGTTAGGAAAGTTGGACTGGAGAAAGTGAAGTTGCAATGAGAGGAAGTCAAAGAGTTCCAAGTGATTAGTGGAGTTGGGAGAACGGTAGAGACAACAGATGAATTTGACAGAATGAGGTAGAGAGATTTTAAGCCAGAGAAGATCGAAAAGAGAAAATTCCAAATTATCCAGTCTCTGACAGGGAATATTGGAACCGACATATACACAACTACCATCTTTGAGGCGAAAGGAATCATACAGTGAAAAATTTTGGCCACTGAGATGCGCAATGGTTGAATCAACTGATAACTGAGATTCTGTCAGAAAAAGCACATGGGGTTTGGCCTACTGTAAGTGGAAATGGATATCATTGAGATTAGAGCTGGGACCATATATATTTATGAAATGAACAAATAAGTGTTTGGGAGTTTAGATCTTTTCGCAGATAAGTTGGCTCTATTAGTTTGAGAATTCATGTGTATTCAATAGTAAGAAAAAATGTGGGGGGCGTGCTGTATGAAGTAATGAAATTTTTGGATATGGCATACACATGGTAAGAATATACCCAGATCCTTGACATAACGTGGCCCCGACAATGCCCCCCGCATACACACTGTTCGGACTTCCTCCAGTCACTATCCGGCAGAGTAGAGGCAGCAAGATTATACACTAGCTGATCCGGAAGCTTCCTAGAGAGTTACCAATAAGTTCGGTCCGGTGTACTAACTAGCGGCCGGCATGCGAACACCGTTTTAGAGCTGTACCCTCGAAATGTAAGAAAGTTTGGATCTCGCCATGGTGTTCATCATAACCTCAATAGACATCAATCATACTGCATGATGGAAAAGATGGGGAAGGATTGACTGTAACTTAGCTATGGAGACTAAACATGGGTTCCACCACTTCAAGCCTCCAATAAGCAAAGTGGTGGTATTGCACCGGTTGATTAGAGTCATCTACCACCTAATATTTCCTGGTAGCACAGAGGGGCTGCATTCCTCCGTGTGGGATGTGCGCCGCACCTCGACCCCTGCTTACGTTGATTCACACCTGGGTGGTCACCCACAGTGTGCTTGCGCATGGGAGTTATACCCAGGATTAATAACAGTCTCACCATCGCGAAGGTGTTAGCAGAGGATTTAGCTGTCACAGACCGTCCGGACTTTGCCGAAATTTGGTAACTTGACTTGAGTGTCACCTGAATATCAGTTACATCAGCGTTTTAGACTCCCAAGTAGCAAGCACAGCTTGTCTGACATATCTGAGAGAATGTCTGCGACATTTTGTCTAGAATTTTTATTGTTTTTCAATACCGAATTTTTTTTACTGAATTTATTGATCTCTGTACAAATTTGTATATTAAGTAGTACGTACGATTTTTGCCTTTTATTTCTTTATTAATGATTTGAGGTTAAATTAATTTAATGATATAAACATCGCCCGATTCCGTTTTAAGATGAAATTTCTAGGTGTGGCGAGTCAAAGTTGTTTCCCTAATAATAAGTGCGATCATCTTAAAAGAGTAATGATAGCTTCTAATTGAAATAAATAAATCTGAACTGCTACCAAGTACCAAACCATAATTAGGAGAGCAAATTACTCAGATAATTCTTAGAAATTTGATTTGAAACTTGCATGAGAGATGTGATTTTAGCCAAATCATGAGTAAGCATTGCAATAATGACCACATGACTGTTATTATGCAAAGTTTATTTTATTGCTTCATTCAGCATGTTACACTAGATGATCTGAACGTTACCAAGTGAATTCCATCTTCCTAGATTAGGCGTAGCAGTTTCCATTCTTTTGATGCATTTATTGGCATTTCCCAATGATTGTCTTGACACAGTCCTAATGGAAATAAAGAAATAGATAATATTACTTGACCAATAAGCATTGGAATTGTTTTAAGGATCATCAGGTTTAAATTCACAGATATTTGTGATCAAAAATGGGATCAAAATATTTAATTATTAAAATTCAATTTTAATTATAAAAACCATTTTGAAAGCAACCATTGTTCTATAAATCTATTACTTTCACAAATTCAAATAAAAATTCACTTCTAGGGGTTCCATCCAGCATCTCGACAGGAGCACCATTTTTTCTTTTTTGGGTACTGAATGTGCGTTCCCAGATAAAGAAATCGCCCGTGGTTTATGCATTGCCTGACTACTTCATTAGGACCATGGATTTTTGCACTGTATGCCACAAAATCGGAGAGGTTACATGGAGTATGACCACAACGATTACTGAAAAGACATGTACCGGAAAGCGTTTTCAACCGTGCAAATATATTGCGCTGAAATCACTTGACCGGCAATGGCAACAGATCTCTAAAGAGGTTTCATTACAGCTATCCACCGCGCCAAATGTGTGGAAGAGTGAAATGAGCAACTGCAATGAACTGGAAAGGTGAGTTAATGAGCACAATCCTCTGCACGTCGCTCCAGGAACTGGGGACACTTTTATTACATCACTGGTTCAATGTTCCTCGTGTCGCCTTGTTGACCCCGTTCTAAATCGTGTTGGAATAGTAATTCGGGAAAAGTGGCAGTCTATACACTATTTGCTTATGGTCCTAAAGGAAGTGGTCAATCACTACGTGAGTGGAAGGATGATAGGTTCGAACAGGAATTGTAAACTCTAGTCTCTGAGCGGTAGTACAGTGGTATTGCCACCGTCCTCCCATCACGGGGTGTAAGAAGCCCAGGTTCGAATCCCATCGATAACGCGAGCAAGTTTAGTGGTTTTTTTTCACTCCGTGGCTGAGTTAGTCGGTCTCAGGCGCAGATAGCAAGGTTTTTTTGCCAGTAAAATTAATTTTACCTGACTCAAAAGGTTTAGGATATGGCATACATGGATGTATATTATGAAGTAGTGTAAGGATTCGTGTATTTGGATCCTTACGATGTACATGTACTTGAATACTACAGCCCCATAAAGTTTTCTCAATAAAATAACTCATTGTGTAAAATGGGTTATTTTAAATCTCAGTAAAATCTCAATAAGTCTAAAAGAATACTCACCACGAATGGCTTTGCCTTGTCGCATTTCTGAAATAAAATAAAATCAAGGCATCATATTATACATCGGATAATTGCAATTCAATCTATTAATCATCAAAATTAATAATCATATTCATGATCATACTAATCTATTCATTAATTAATACTATATTCGTGATCACAGTTAATTATCTATTCATGATCAGGTTGGATACTGTCAGGTCCCGAAGGAGCAGCACGGCACTCATGGCGAAACTGCTGCTACTCACAAGCCCGCCATTACAGGAACAAACATCGGATGACTCTTGCAGGGGTGCTTAGTTCATCATTCTTAGACAGGAAGGGTGTAAAGAAGTTATTTGGAGATGAAAGTTATCGAGGAGTTACGTTATGGCAGTCTTCAGAACAGAGAGTCGATGGCGGATGTGCATAATGTCTGGGGAACTTCATGTACTGCAGTGCATCCTGCCCACATTGAAGCCTGGAGGAAGCCAATTCATATTTATTGATGCATTCCTGGGTGTTGGCCTGTTTCTCATTGACCGGGCTCCGACCGTTGGTTGTAATAAGAAGCTACCAAGGTCGATGGTTTTATCGTAGTATAAAACTATCTTGTGCAGAGAATATTGAATGAGGACCGGAGAATATTTCGTAGCACTATTTATTTAGTGACAAAATAATTTATTTTTTGTTCACCGATTTAGGAAAGGATACGACATTTTCTCACGTTAAGCCCGGGTTTCCATCTGCCACATTATTCTGTTTGATTATGGAGTGACCTCTAAAGGTCAAGAGAATCCTGTTCATTTGCAACGGTAGTGTAGCCCTTAAGAATATCTGAGTAACTCAGGAAATTAATCTTTGCTGTGGAACCGTTTCTTCAGCGTCATTCGTGCAGATATTGAAGAGCAGATGGGAATTAGGGATACATTAAGGATTCTTGTAGCCGAAATAAATGGTCTTAAAGAAAGGCTTTCCCTGCAACCTTGAAGAAAAGCTTCTTACCACAACTATATTCTGTCTTCTGACAAGGAAAATGTAGCTCTTCTTACAGCTCACAAGGAAAGTATCTAGGGCTAGAGATAACGATTCTAGATATCAGTGGAGTGAGACAATTGGCAGTATGCTGTAAGGAAGCATCTTTATCAAATTTGTATAGGTGTGGTTGACCTAGCGGTTTTCGGTTCGAATCCCGTCGATGACTCGAGGAGCTTTATTCACTTCATGGTTGAGATAGTTAGTCTGAGGCGTAGATAGCAAGGTCCCCCCCCCCCCCCCAATGAAACTCGGGTTTTTCGTCCAGCAAAGTAGGCAACTCGACCATAGAACACACGCAATTTACGGACATAATACCCAATGCACGGCAGATGAATTTAATTATTCTGGTGGCTTAAAAATAATAGTTTTTTATTATTTTTTTGATAGTTGTGATCTCGATTCAGATAGCAGCCAGACTTTTAAAGATAGGTGTGTTATGTTAATTAATCCGTGTTATTTCTCGATCAAGATTGGTTTGAAGTAATTGGCCCAGGCTTTCTTTTAATGGATGATAAAGCCTGTACGCACAGATCTTTTATAGTGAACTTACATAATCTTTAGGGGATGATTACACTCCGTTTGGCATGGCGAACAACATCCCTACTCTTTGACCCAGTAGAGAATGCCTGGAATGCTGCAGGCGGGAGAATTGTCCTTCACAGACACTTTATGGAATTTGAGTTAACCAAATTCCATAAAGTTTCTGGAATTTGCGCAAGAATGGGAACTGATAACTCAAGCAACTACAAACATCTTGTTCTCTCATAAGGAGTAGATATTTCATGAATCGCAGACGCCCCATTTCTGACTGTCCATTAGCTCATTTGCATAACGCTGTAATTTCAGATTGAAATTTTTGAAGTCTTTTTATATTACAAAGCACATTAAAACGATCCTATTTCCTCTTTCAATCCAATAAAAAGTTTAAACACATTTATGTCTTTTGAACATTAATGTGCTTAACGAACTGCACCATTACTTCATGAAATAATGTACAATTAATGTATTGCATATTTTAGTGTATAATATCATGCATATTTTTGAAAAATAAACTCTTATTCTAATAAAAAAAGAAAGAAACAAACAATTATATTGTTACTTACTTCGTTATTATCCTGAAAAATTTCCTGAGTACAATTCTTTACCTGAAAAAGAAATATTTTATTTAATTAATCATCATAGTTCAGAACACGAATATGTACATCGCTTTTATCAATAGTTTTTGAATATTAACACTTACATTAGCTGATAACTTCGTTGATTATATATAAATTGTTTATGAAAATAATATTTTGCGACTTACTTTATTGTTGTATTCTCCAGGGCTGCACATTTTCTCTAACATTTCATTATTAGTTTTGCACACAGGTTTTCCATTTGTGACACAGTTTTCAATTTCTTTGGCATACTGGAAGACAAATTGTAATAGTATATTTCGAATTTCTCTTTGTATAGTGCCGTCAAGGTTTAAGTAATAATTTTAAAGTGATTTAAATAAAACAGAATTTTAAATAATGATTTAAAGGATTTAAATAAAAACAAAATAATGATTAATATAAGAAATATTTTTAAATGATGAATTTAAAATCATTAAAATACTTATTTAAGCTTTTTTTAGATTTAAATATTCTGAAATGTTTAAATATTTAAATAATTTTAGACACGTTTTTTTTTTTTTTAATCCAATGGAAAACTTTAGTAAGTTTTTTTACACGCCATATTTGGCTACTTACCTCCTCTGGAAATTTCTCTGAACACTCTGCCTTAACCTTTTCTAGATGTTCTAAGGAGAAATAAATATGAATGAAAAAAAATTAATAAAAATATTCCAGACCACACTGATTGGCCAATTTATTAGAATCCTAATAAATTGGCCAGGCAGTATACATGATAACAGTTGTAAATTAAGTGCAGTAAACCGTCGCTTTAACGGATGTCACATAGACAGAATATTTCTCACTGTCATCTTTCATCAGCCTGCTTTGCATATCGGACTTCAAAGGGAAATCTTTTCCCAAACGTAAATAAGACTTATGGGGATGGCAGAATCTAAAGGAGGTAGTAAAATAAGTAAGCAACCTTTGGCCATAATTTTGAGGTCATCTTTGAATTCAGATGAGGTCCATATAGATTCAAGATCTGTAAATGTCTCTTCTGTTCACAAAAGAAGATGAAAGGGGAAAAGTGAATAATTGCAGACCTTAATTTTGAATTTAATTTCAGTTATATGGCAATCGCAGCATGGATTTGTTAAGGGAAGATAAATCTGACAAATCCAATTAGCTGTTAGGAGGCAGTAATAAAAGAACTGGATGCAAAAACTAAATTTGAGATCATACGCCGAGACTTTATTAAAGGATCAACATTGTGAGTGGACTGGCTCAGGGTTCAATGCTAGGTCCTTACTATTTTACATATTTAATGACATTGATGAAGTCACATCAAGATTAGCTTATGTTTGCTGGCAGCACAAAGGTTTGCAAAGTGGTTACAGGCAAGAACAAAGGTATGCATGCCATTGCAACAGGACCTTGAAAAATTAGTCAGATGGGCTGAGAAATGGCTACTGAAATTTAACCTTGATAAATGCAAGATACTTCATTTAGGGAGCAGTAATCCCATAATAATATACCCATTGGTCGCAAGTAGAAGCTAAAAGGTGCTGTAGTCCCCTTATGATCAAAATAAGGTGAATTTCTTTTACTGATACGGGATGACTGAAGCATGATGATTCCCGGAATACTGCTTTAGTTCCCCTCCCCCTGAGAAAATTTTCATGCCACACTTAACAACACTCAAGGTAGTGCAGAACAAAAAGAAAGCTAGGAGTAACCTATAGAGTCCGACATGAAGTTATCTGAGCCACATAGACAGGCTGCTAGGACAAAACACGGGTGTCGGTGAATGATTAACACAGAAATTTTTTCAGCAGTGGCATAGAGCTAATATCCCATTGTAGAAAGCAATGGTTGAGCCGCATCTTGAATAGTTCACACAAGTTTGGATGACGCATTTCAATAAGAGTGTGCAAGGAACTGGTGCACAGAAGAGATTGGTCAGTGAGACAACAAAAGGAAAAGAACTCGTACTAAGAAAACCTTCAGTTCTGTAAATGAAATCGTCTAGATATACAAAGCACCTGCGAGATGTGATTGAAGTGTTTAAGGCTTTAAACACTTCAATCACATCTTGCAAGTGCTTTGTACACTAAATGCTAATGGTATCCTTACTCTTTCTTGGACAATACACACAAGGAATCATAAATTTAAATGGAAAAGGATAACTGCAGGACAGATATGCATAAATTTGCTTTTAGCCGGAGTGAAATTGATTGTTGGAACAAACTACCATCTGGTGTTGTGGAAATATTTTAAATAAACTTAAGAAAGAATTGGATATATTATTAGAGGGGGGTGGATAGATGCAGTGATTATGTTTTTGGAAAATGCTCTACAAGACAGCATCCTTGTATTATTTGCCACCTCTAATACTATGTGTACCTCTAGCTAGAGAAACTGAGAATTCTTCAGACTCCAAATAAGCTTTAGTCAGTCTGATGCTTCACATACATAGCAGTAAAATGTAATTTTACTTCATTGCCTTTTATTCATAAAAAAACACTTTTTCATAATATTTTGAACTAGGCGCCTATGTATTTTTCTAGTTTAAGGGCCAGTCGTATTTAGGAGACAGGTTTCTATCTCCCCCATGTATTCCGTTTAATCGAGTTTTCGCAGTACTTTTGTATAACTCTAAGATGTCAGACATGGAGCAGTTACTCTTTGACCGTCCAGCGCAAATTTTAACATTTCTTTTGGGTCTTTTCAATGTCCTTTCAGCTTCGAATTCAAAGCAACTGTTTGGAATATTCGCTTCTTTCCGGCGAAGCGTGATTTGTGTGGGATGGTCTTCAGAGAGAGAGAGAGAGAGATCAACCGATTTAGCTGTATTGATCTCAGGCTTCTACCTGTAAAAGGTGTTTCTTAAAGTCTATTAGCTTTAGGTTAATAGAATTGGTTATTTTTGTTAGGTAGTCTCCTGGGAGAAACTTGGTTATCAGCTTTAAATCATCTGCATAAACATATTGTATAACGTTTATTAGCATCATGGGGCTCGGTGAAGATCCGTAATATTTAAATTTAGAAAGATTCAACGAAGTAAAATATATGTTGCATTTATCATTAGAAGGAAGTCTGTGGAGTTTCATATTTGAAATCATTGCAGGTTATATCCCTCGCCTGTAACAGAAGAAATAGTAATTCTAGATCTTTCAATGAGAATTTCCTTCCACAGCAGCAGCAGTTTAATTGTGACATGTTTTAATCTATTATTGCCCTCTTGAGGGAGTTTATCAACTGAAATAATTTTTAGCTTCCTTACATTTTCGCTGAACTATATTGATTCTTTTCCCTATGGACAAAATGGTCTATGTATTCATCCACCTCAGAGTATAAATCTTTCATGCTCTGATAAGGCCCATTTTGAAATAAACTACCACAAAATTCGTTCTTCATTAACATTGAGATGTTTCACCATTTTCCAATGCACGAATCTTTATAAATAATATTAAAACATTATTTCCATCCATTATCATTCCACTCCAATTATCACTCCCTCTATAATCATTCTCTCCAATATGCCATTCAACTCACTCACCATAAGTTTACATCACAATTTAACTTCAAGCTGATATCATGATCTAATTGAATTGTTAATACTTTGGAAATTCGTAATAAATCTGAACATAAAACTTCTCAAATATTGCATATCTAGTTTCCTGTTTCATTGTCCACAAATCAGCAATACTTTACGTTGGTAATATTAAATTTAAATCGGTATCATTTTGGTTAATGATTCGATAAGGTTAAGTAGTTAGAATACAGGAAGGAATATATCTACTTACCACATCCTGCTGTGGTATAATCCTCCCATGTGCATTCGCTTTCGCTTCCAAGCGCAGTCGCTACAACAGCTACAAAGATGATAACACACTTCATATTGCTTATTTCCTTAAAGCGGTTGAGACAACAAGATCAAGATGAAATTCATCCCATCATCTTATCCTTATATATACGTTGAGTATAGTTGCACAGCAGCAGCTGTACAACTACTACTCTAAAAACTATTGCTGTTCTTCTGAGGAAATCTTTAAGGAAACTCATTCTTTGCTTCCATTGGTCACGACTGCTGTTTGACTTCCTTTCAACTTGATTGGTCTTGGTATGTCGTTGGTGCCTTTCAGTTATTCGAAAACAGGCATCCTGGAACGACTTCGGAAACCATGTCTCGATATATGGTTTTGATAATCTAAGTGAGCATAAAAAGAATAGTATATTTAAGCCTTCATTTCAATTTGAAACACGTAGTGCCACATCATTTAAAAGCCAGTTTACCAGTCGATATTTGAGTGGCAGTAGAATCGCGTATCCTAAGAAGTCCCAAGTTGAACTTTAATATTTGCAAAAACAAACACTCTTCGGCTCTTTTTTATTACTTGAAGTGCTCTAATGGGTGACCTTTTACTAGTAGATTGGAACGTTTATTAATTTTATTTCTTTTAAGTTTTAGCAATAATTTAAAATTTTGCGAAATTCCGTTTTTTGGTCACTGGTTAAAGCACTCATTAGTTATATTGAAAAAGTCTGTTAATTATTCTTAGAATTTTAGAAAAATGCTCATTAAGTAAATTAGAATGAGAAGCTATTAATCTCAGCCAAATTTAAGTTTGGAAAGTGAGGAATTACGTGAAACTTTGGCGTTACTCCAACGCAAAAAAGCTTGGCCAATATTTATTAAAATAACTTTGAAATTAACGAATTTCAATGATTTCAAAAAGGCATTGCTATTACACGTGCTTGTACATGTAACGAATATTATAAATATGAAATAGTAACAAGGAATTCTTCTTCTCCTTTTTTTTCCAAATTTCTTGTGAAATTCAATGCATGTGATTTCTGCCTGACTCAAATAAAAATCAGATGGTAATACGTAGTTTCATGTGTCTATCTATTAACCAAGCGTTTCTCTCTAATAGATGGAAAGATATCCAATGCCAACTAAAAACAATACAAAAGGACAAAAAAAGCTAAACTACATCTGGGAAACAATTAGATGAGATAAATGATTAAAATTCTTTGCAAAATGGTACAAACATTTTCATGGAGGCCTCGTTAACATTCAGGATATTACAGTAAATATATATTTTGTCATTCTATTGTTCATTTAATCCCTGTGAGATACTTTAAAGGAAATTTATTCATTTTCTGGAGTACCATACTTGTTTTTATAACGATTAGTTCCTACCTCTTGCAGTTTCAATATACTGTACAATGATTTGTATAAACGGTATTCCATTTTTAATATGTGTGAAAATAGCGCGTGTCCCCTTCTTCTAATTTGACAGATATTTCACTTATTTTGAAGACTTGAATTCGGTGCATCTTGATGCTAGTTGATGATGTGCCATTTAGATTCAAACAACACAACTGGTATAATTAAAAATCACTAGAAAAATATGCTGACTATCTAGGCATAATCTACATAAACACTTCTGTAGATTATATCACTCCCACACAGCAGATGGAAGTTTGCTCCAACGATCAACGATTCGCTGGTTGAAGGTAAATTTGCGCACATCTATTCTAGATCCGTCCGTCCTCAATTGGAATTTATGTCCCCTAAAGTGTATAGTGTGAGAAGAGGAAGAATACCATCAGAATTAACCTTCTTTAATCCATTCAAAACCTTAAACACCTCAATAGATCACTTCGCAGGTGCCTAGTCTTGAGACGCTAAAATTTTAAGAACTGAAGCTTTCATTGGAAAGACCACCCTTTTTTTTTTCTTTTCACTATGCTCATTGCACTTCTCTGCACTCGTTCCAGCAGATCTACACCTTCCTAAAATCAGGCCTCCAGACCTGTACGCAATACTGAAGATGCAGTTTGACCATTGCCTTATACAGCGATAATCACCTCATAATCACTGCTGGCAAAATTCCTGTATGTCATTGACCAAACCACATGAGCTATCCTGGCAGCTGCCTGCACATCTCAGATTGATTCATATCGGGCCGCACAATTATAATCCAAAAGCAATGAAGTGGCATACAGTATGTATGTGTTGTTGTCAGTGTTATTTGTAGTGTTTTATTGATAATATTTTGACAGTTTATTGACTTCACTCAAATGTTATTGTCTGAATATTGTTTTAGCTAGAAACAGCGAATATAATATATTTCAGCTTAGTGTACTCATGAGGGAATTTCCACCGTTGATTCTGCTGTCTCATCTATTCCGAATTCTCGTTAATGGTGATGATAATCTCTGTACTAAAGATGTAGGGAATGCGGAGATCATAAGTTCAAACTTGGCTTATTAATGGACGAGATTGAGTCTCTGAGTCGTACTGGTTTCTCTTGAATGTAATAAATCTGGGAGCTCAGCACTTCCAACAAACAGGCATTCCTACAATTTGGAATTACCTGAAGAGACCGACCACTCTCTTTAGGTCAATTCCAAGTATAGTATAGATGCGGATCGCATCTATACTACTGGAATAAATCGTATTCATTTCAGGGTATGAACAGTGCATAATTGCCTCATAAATAAAAACAACCAGCCATCTACACCCTCCCTATAAAACTTCGTCTAAGAGTCATGTGGTAATTAAGCATCTGAGACGTTAAGTATCTCATCTGATGTCCCTTGGATCAATTATAATAATAAGAATGAACATTTCAGTTTCATAAGAGTATTCGCGTGATAATCAGGAAGAATATTTAATTCTTCTGCGACTTCTCAATAAAATAATGCCTCGAAATCGTTTCCTTGACAGTTCTTTGTGAAGAAGTTGTTTCTAGAAATAATGTCACCTTTATTTCTCGTTAGAATGAAACACCTGCATTAAAGCACACTGAAAAGATTTGTCAGACACAATCCAACCAGCTAACTAAACACTACACAACAGGATGCTCTCCAGTTCCATGGAAGCGAAACAATAGAATAGCTCTGTTAGATATGGATTGCGTGGAGGCTTCTGCATTTTCATGAATATAGATGGGTGGAGCACGTCATAACAGCCTTTTCTGTATCTTGAATTATTCGTTCGATTGCATTGAAAGGATATGAATACAGGTGTGATCACCACGCGCTTTGTAGAAGGGAAAATATCCTTCTGTAATGCATGGTTCCGGATTCTTAGAATGGCATTGTGTTATGAGTATTCCATCAGGAACGACAAAATTTAATATACTCTTACAAACTAAATGAGAATATTTATTGAAGCAAATAAATTCAAGTAGGACAGAGAGAAGTGCGAATAATTATTAAGGTTTGATTAGTAAGATAAAATTGGTAAAATTAAGGTTTTAATATTAAGGTTTGCATATTAAGTTGAATATGGTAAATATTAAGATTTAAATATTTTAAGGATTAGAAATAAGGAGGTTATAGAGGTGTAAATTGAATAGCAGTCAAATGGAAGAGTAATAACAACAAACAATACAAGAGGGAAAAAAGTAACAAAACAGTGGCCCGTACTATGGAAGGAGTGGTCATTTGTGTACAGAAGAGAGAAGGTTGGAACGAGCGGAGAAGTATGAAGCTTCTTTGATCTAAGCTTCACCTAGACAGAAACAAGAAATGAGCGCACAGTTTGTATTTATTGTCAAGAAAATAGAGCCACTGTGGCGGGCTTTAGGTAAGTTGGCGCCATTTAGCAAGAAAAGTGTAAACACGAAAATAGATATTTTTGGAGCGATCTGCATAAATCAAAGAGCTGTATTGCGATGGTGCTACGTGAACAGAAGTAAACAAGAAAATTACATGAGATGGCTTTGGTTTGTTCACGAGGGAGAGAGTTTATGGTAAGTTTTTTTTTTTAACAAATAGGAAAGAGTAAGAAATTAGTAGAGTATTGTGATTGGTTGAGAGTCCTGTGAGAGACGTTCCAAAGCTGTTGAGGAAACAGGGTTCGGATGTGAGCCGAGAGTTGAGTTCAGTTGTTAGAGTTGTGAGCGTAGTTGTTGGAGTTTAGAAAGAGAAGCAAGATGAGGAAGAAAAAAGAAATAGTGAGGCGGAGAGGAGGTGAGGACATGGACATTTTTGTTATATAATGCTTATGAAAAGTTTGTTTTATACGAAATATTTGTGTCATCATCACGCTCTGCTAACATACAGCTTTACACACCATAGATTTTGGAATTTTTCTGAAAACTTCAGTCAGAGTTGCGATTTGTGTCCGCTCGTGACTCCAGTAGGGTGTCAACAACAACTCAACAAAAATATTTTAAAGAAAAAAAATAATAAATTAAATTAAAATATACGGGCTATCACAGAAGTTTTCTCAGGAAGAACATTGCCCAGAACTCCTGCCAGACGCTGGTTATCATCCCTTTCGGGCATTCCCCAGAGCACCCAGAATCAAACGAATCTAGAAAGAGAAAGACAAGGTCTAAGGCTGGTGAAGGATCAGCAGGGAAAAAGAAAATAAAAGCACAGTTGTACACAAGAGAATAAAGAGAGACATGAGCAAAGAAAGATGGCAATATAAAGATTTCGAGTACGTTAAAGAGATTGGGAATCAGTTGAAATCTTATGTTTGTGGTTATTAGGACACTTTGGGAACTAAAGCAATGGATGTATACATTGAAAATGTGTTGTTAAAGGAAAGATTTAGTAAAAAGCAGGATGAGGTGAAGATGTGCACAAGTGTGATAAAAGATCTGCCTAATGTGGTAAAGAAAGAGCCCAAGGTGGTGTTCATAAAAACATGAGTGACAGGTATAAAACTAGTGAACAGGTGCAGTCAAAAGTGTTAAGTGAAGTAAGACCTTCATTAAATTATGTAAAAGTCAAGAATATAAGAACAACTAGAGATTGTGGTGTGTTTGTCGGGGGGGGAGGAGATGACATTGCCAAAATAAGAGGGTGTTCTAAAATACAGGAGGCTGGACTGAAAATTTCTTTTCCTAGGGTGATTCACCCTAAAATTGTAATGTTTCATGCGGAAAAAGATGCTGATCCTGAAGAGTTTTTGGAGCAAATATGGTTTAAGAATTTTAATGATTATTGTCCATCCAAGCAATATTTTTAGGACACTGTAGATATAATATCGGTAAATTGATCTAAGAATAATGATAGATTATACGCGAATTGGACAGCGTATAAATACAGAGAGAGAGAGAGTTTCTCGGTGACACAGTAGTGCTTCAGGTATTTGAATTTTGGACACAGTGAAACACTGTAAGAGAGAAGCATGTTGTAGTCTCTGCTCAATATTTGCACATTCCTATAAGGATTGCACTTTTAAAAATGAAAATCGAGTTTTCTGTAATTGCAGTGTGAAAAATAAGAAGGCAATGCACACTTCAGTAGAGAAAAAAAATGTCGGAATATGTGAGGGCTTTAGAGCAATATAAGAGCAAAATCACTTATGGCTAGTTGCTTGAGGATAGTACAGTGAATGCCCAACGCTCAAAGAGTGCGGCTGCCCAGTTAAACATGGAAATGGAGAGGCAGAATATAGTTCTTGCATTATTACAAGAACCATATTTGTTTAACGGAAATATAAGAGGATGTCCAGGTCAATATCCTATGTTTACTCATTGGGAACATCCTAAGACTACAATAATAGTAAGAAGTAATGATTTGGTGGTGAGAAAAATATCAAGCTTATCAAATGAATGTGTGATACGCTGCGAGATTATTGGTAAGTTTGGAAATACATTCTTTGTCTCAATGTATTGCGGACTTAGGAAGCATTGAGCCACACATAAATGATTTAGAGAGAATCTGTCAATCATTATTAACGTGTCATATAGTAATAGCAATGGACTTTAATGCTAACTCTACTCTCTGGGGGAGAGAGAAGTCCAATTAAAGAGGTAGAATGCTTGAGGAATTCCTCTCGTCTTCAGGACTAGAGGTGCTTAATGTGCGAGGCCATATTCCCACATATTCGAAATTACACGGGCAATTGTATATAGATGTCACCTGAGCTACACGCTCTATCTTCAATAGGGTATATGAGTGGAGAGCTTCAAATCATTTGAAAACAAGTGACTATAACGGAATTTGCTTCGAAATAAAGTTGGAAGATAAGATCCGAGAAAATAAATAATTGGAAACGTTCCTTGTAAAAACGGCTAATTGGACAAAATTTGATTTGACCTTCGATACTCTTCTGAACGGTGTATACTGGAATACGTTAACACTAATAGAAATGGTACAGAAATTGGAGGAAATAATATATCTAGCATCAAAGAGTTCAATGGTAAAAAGAAAGTTAAGAGATAGAACTGTCTTTTAGTGGGGCATGAATTTAGAGAAAAAGAGGAAACAACTGAGAAATGTGAGAAGGCAATATCATTGTTATAGACGAGTTCATCATGTGGAAATATCTAATGTTTATTATAATGAGTACAAAAGCTTAAAAAAGAGTTATATTAGAGAAGGAAAAGCAGTCTTCTTGGAAGAAGTATGTCGGGGTAAAAGGATCAAAAGACCCTGTGGAATTCTTTTTTTAAGTTCATAACTGACAAATACTATTTTAGAGATGCAAATTGTACAATTGCAAATGTAAATATAATAACTTTAAATTGGCAACAATCTGTGAGCATGATCCTAGATGAACTGAATCTAGGATCAAAATTTGGATCATGATCTTAGATTCACTGTAAAACTACTAGATTCTTGATCCTAGATGAATGGAATCTAGGAGTCATATTGGGAACCTCTGTTCTCAGTTTGAAATACAACATACTGAGAACCTCTGATCTCAGTATGTTCTCAGTATGAATACTAAGAAGCCTCACTTCGCCTCACTTCGATGGGCATTCATTCATTCATTTCATTACACACAATATACAGTCTCAAGATTATGTACATAAAAGTAGATACGTATTTATATACAAGATATATTTACATATATTTAGATGCTCTGTACATATCATTAAACACTCCTGTGTCTGTGTGTGCGTGTGTTCTTTAATCAGGGTGGCTCCCAGGCATAACCCAACTCCACCTTCAAAACTTGTGAACGTGTAGAGTCTCTACAGAGTGGGCGTGGGAGAGTATGTTGAATTACTTGGGTTTGGTTTTACTGTAGCGCAATTCACGCATGAAATCTCGCACCCACGGAGGTAGTGCAATACTAGTGGATGCCACCAATCCCACTCCCCGGTTGCCCATACCTGGTAGCCAGCAGGAAAAAAAAAAGAACACTAATAATCGATACCTTGGATGGCACAACTGCCAACTTACAAAATCACAGTTCAACTGAATATCTATTCCTTTGCTGTTCCACAAGCACTAGCACCTCAAAATCCAATAAAGATACTGTCCAGCAATTACTCAATAGTCCGCCAAGCAAATTAGAACCATTAGAGCAACAGACGTGATGCAGTGAATCAGATCCAGTAGCCTAGAATCCAGAAGTGTTCCTGATTGCAGCACAAAAGACAACTAACCAGAGCATCAGACCCAACACCAAGAATAAGCTTCAGCACTCCAGCCACCAGCCATAGCTAAATCCGATAGTTGAACGTAATGTTCTCCAAAATCACTGAACCAACACAAGGAATCGGGTCCAACGAGAAACCCCGTGAAGACAATCCAGTCACCAGGTTTTTCCCTCAAAGAAAGGCTCTAAGAACAGTCCTTCTTGCAAAGACAGCAGCTGAAAACTTCTGAAATGAATTAAAACAGTTCCGATTTTCAATAAGTAAATAGACTGTATCACACGATAAGCCAAGAAAATGTCCCATCAAAGCCTGCCCTTTGATTTTCATACATTCGAGATGGAGACTAAACGAGAAATACAAGCGATCATTGAAAACCACAAGCTGGAGACTCTGGGACTGCAGGCGGAATCCCCTGGAAGGAGGGGCCCAACGGCGATCATATTTGGCCTACCCAAGGACATTGGTCTACAGGAGGTTGTGGAATTCACACCAGATGCATGGCGTGCTGTGAGAGACCTGACCGGACTGTACGTGCAGTGCAGCTCACATAGATTCAAGGAACATGTGATGGTGCCGAAATTTTTCAGGTGTCAGATGTTCGGCCACACCACCCACAAGCGTGCACAGACGGCTGCGACCTGCGGACACTTATTATTTTATTTTATTTATTATTATTTATTATTATTATTATAATTTTTTTATAATTTTTTTTCGATTGGTGCAGCATAAGCCGTAGGCTTCCTTGCACCATGTGTCCATTATTAATACTAATACTAACACTGCACGGAAACGGGGCACGAGTTCAGAAACTCCAAATAAGAGCAGCAACCCTACATGCGCGAAGTGCAAAACACAAAAAATGGACACCAACCAATCAGTAAGAGACTCAAAGTACCCGTGTTATGTTAAAGCGAAAGGAATACATCAAAACAGAACCGATTATGGAAACACGCGCTAAAACATATAACTGCACAGAAGTTAAGATATTCCAGCACGATGCGCAGAGGGCCTAGGCAGTCGCTGACCAGCTGAGACTGAAGGCTGATGAGGTGGGGGGGCTGATATCTTTCTAATTCAGGAGCCATACGCTCATGGTAAAAAGGTAAGACGACACCCTTTAGCCTACAAGCTCATCCAAAAGGATGCTGACACCCCCTGGGGAGCAATAATAGCGCGAAACCCTAACATAACGGTGACAAAGGTCGGACAGCTCTGTTCGTTATGGGCGATATGTACCCTAGAGAGTCTGCGCGGGTAGCACAGTGGTATCGCCACCGTCCTCCAAACACTAGGTGGAAAAGGCCCCGGCTCGAATCCCTCGATGACGCGAGAAACTCTAATGGGCCTTTTTCACTCCGTGGCTGAGTTAGTCGGTCTCAGGCGTAGATAGCAAAGTTTTCGCCCAACAACTCGAGTTTTTCGTACAGCAAAACAAGCAAATCGACCAGAGAACACACGCAATTTACAGACATAAAACTCACAGCACGGAAGATGGATTTAATTATTCGGGTGGTCTAAAAATAATAGTAGTTGTACCCTAGAGACGGGTGCAGGGAAGCGACTGACCAGGTGTTGGTTGTGCTTTTGTGTTTTTAGAGAAACACACAGACACAACATTCTCACTGCCTTAGACAGTTTTACTGTTTCTAACACACTTACAAGATGGAGTTTGACTTGCTTCTAGGTGCCATCCAAAAGATGTTTTTGACACATACAGTTTGTATTATATAGAATGGATATACACTGGTGTGCAAAATTTAAGGACCAGTCAGGTTTTCATCTGTAGCTTCTCATACGAGTGGCCTGGATACCAAAGGAACCTCGTGAGGTACAGAAATGATGAGGGAAGCAACAACGGAAACAAAACGGTACAGAAGGACTTTATTCAAAAATGGCAACATAGTACTGGCTGACATGATACAGATGCCCCGCTGCCAAAGATGGAAGAAGTGGTCCTCAGTAGGAGATATGGCCACCCCTAATGTCGATGCAGGCTTTGCACCGCCTGTCAATACTTAGAACAATGTTGTTGATAAGTTCTTTCGGTAACATCGTCCATTCCTCTGTCAGCGCCATCTTTAGCTGATGAACATTTTATAGTGGGTGTGGACGTACCGCTAGGCATCTCCCGCAGAGCGTCTCATATGTGTTCGATGGGATTTAGATCGGTGGAACGGGCACGCCAGTCCATACGAACAATGTCCACACTTTACAAAAGCATATCAACAGCTGCAGTGCGATGGGGTGTGGCGTTATCATCCATAAACACGAACTCGGGGCCAATGGCACCTCGCAACAGACGCACATGCAGAAGGATTACCTCAGTACAGTAGCGTGCACCGGTTACAGTACCGCCTTCCAGTATCTGGAGTTTTGTGTACGTTCATCCAAGATAACGCCTCCCCAGACGAGAACACCTGGACCGCCATATCGATCCCTATCAGTGATATTTGCTGGTGATGCCGTGTGCCAACGTCTCGCCAGATTAGCTGTTGTCCAGAATCGCTGCTGAGACTGAATCTACTCTCATCAGTAAAGAGTACCTTAAGTAAAGATTTTGTGATTGTAATCTTTAGAATCTGTATTATAACATCTGATGTCCCTTGGATCAATTATAATACAAAGAACGAACATTTCAGTTTCATAAGAGTATTCGCTTGATAAGCAAGAAGAATGTAATGCATTTAGGGCTTATGACTCAGGCTGCGAGAAAGTCTAGACTGTGTATAAGTTAAGTGCAAATGCATCATCAATACACAGCCAATTCTAAATTAGCAAAATATTTGCAAAGGCGGCACAGTTTTAAGTCATATCTCATATTGTGAATATTTTGCTAATTTAGAATTGGCTGTGTATTAATGATGCATTTGCACTTAACTTATACATAGGCGAGAAGAATGTTTAATTCTTTTGCGACTTCTCAATAAAACAGTGCATCGAAATCTTTTCCTCGATACATGTTTGTGATGGCGTTGGTTGGTGTTGGGTTTTAGTAGCAACGGCAACTAAGGCCATGTTGCTCCATGTATATTGTTTGTACATGATTTTCTGTTTGCTGGACGAAAAAACCGAGTTTCAGGGAGAAAAAACCACGTTAATCTCGCCTGAGACCGACTAACTCAGCCACATTGTGAAAGAGACCCCAAAATTCCTCCAGGAATCGACGGGATTCGAACTCAGGTCTTCACCTGAGTTCGATAAAGTCAGATGATCAACGAGGGGTATAACGTGATTTAATGGATTCGTTTAAGGGAAAGAACGAAAAATATTAGCTGAATGAACTCTACCACACATTTGTGCGATATTGATTTCTAAATTATTAAGAAAGAGAGTGCAAATTAGTTTTATGCGTAAATTTCCACTCAATAATTTTTTGTATAATATTGTGAGACTATAGGTTTGAATAACGTTCTATCTTCTTGCAAAATATTAGTTTTCAAGAGAAAAAAATGTTGTTCAAAACCTTACTTTAAGAAATGTTATAAAAAATCTTATTTCTTTTCGTATTCTGAACTAGCCCATCTCATTTCGCTAATCAAAAGTTATTTATAATAAAATGACCTCATCGCATCTTACGCTGTGTGTTTCAAAGCTTCTTAAAATAAGCAAAGTATAAACTATATTCATGTTACATGTAACTTCCGAGGCTGCTTGTTTTCTTATTTTTCCATCAGAGTGTTTTAGATCTTTTACCTCCCATCGGGAAGTTTCTCCTGCGATGAAAAGGATCCACTGCAGGCGAAGTAAGAATTTAATTTTACTTAACGTTCTCTTATTGTTCTGAAGCAGATTCTTTATCCGACGTCCCCGATGCATCAGATCACAAGATGATGGCTCGTGAATTGGTAATTGGAAACTTGCTGTACTTGAAAGTTTCCAATTTCAACTTCACCGTGCTCATCTTTTGTTTCCGGCTTAAAACTCCACTTTCCATCAAATTTGTTCTTTTTTTTTTGTTCTTTATCATGAGCGTGACTGTGTCAATCACTCTCTATCTTGCCTTAAGGACATAAAACGTGATACTAACAGAAACAACAAGAAAAAAAGCTTAGTGACCTCATCTTGTTAACAATCTCTTCTGTAATATCTTCGATGGCGGTGTTGAAATGCTGGTGACGTGTTTGTTCAGCGTTTACATCTTTCAGGCTGAAACTATCAAAGGGTTTGGTGCTAAATCTTCATCTGTTTAAAAAGTGTAATCAAAATTTGCCACTTTTAAATAAATGGAACATGAGATGTCGTTTACTTAAATCAATTGCAACGCTGGTTTTGGCACAATGTGTTTGACGTTTCTGTGGTGACAAAGGAGTTTAAGAATGATTACCACCAGCTGTGCCATTCTACTTCGCTCAAATTACATGTTTTACATTAAGGAGAAACTTCCAATAATTTTCTGTTTATTAGGCTTCGAAAACGTGATTAGCGGTGTGATATTTGATCATCATTGGATAGCAAATATATTCTGAAGAATAGATTCTCTCCGTTGTGTTCAGTTTATATGAGCTAAACTTTATTCTTCGGAAAGCAGATTTAAAAGTAGAATGAAGAAAGAAAGAAAGAAAGAAAGAAAGAAAGGAACAAAAAAACTTGTTTGTTGGTAGTGGAAAGGAACACACAGTTTGATTGTGCAATTTGATGGATTAGCATCTGCATGTTTCAAAGAACATTTTATTGATGTAATGCTAGCTTCTCGATTCACTTTTGATATGTAAACATCTTTGGCGCAATCTACTATTTCGGAAGGTAATAAAATGAATTTGTCACGATTTTGCGACGCGGAAATGACGTCATTTGATGCAATTTCCGTTTCCCTACAAAGTGTAATATGCGACAAAGCATGACAGAGTAACATGATCCAATATGATAATATGATTGTAACAATACAAATACTTGTATTGTTGCAATCATACTATTCAACAAATGGCTACAATCAAATGGGTAATTAGGATATTGGCCTAACCTCTTCCAAACGTTGATTCGGTAGAGTAAGCAGCGGTTCCGTTCTAGCTTTTCGAAATTTAGAAGGAGTCGTCAAAGATGTTTACACATAAAATATCTTTCGTGCGTACAGGGTACACAAGCGATTTTTTTCTCTTAATGACACACTCACTCCTCCTCGAATTAAATTTTGATAACAGAAAATTAGTATTTAATCTATCTTACTTTCATCACAGCGGTCAGTTCAGTTAATGCGGGCGTGTTGGTCTGACTGTCCAGTAGCTTTAAGGTTAGCGGACCAATGAAGAGATTGCACGCCAGGTCCTTAAACCAAGTCACTACAGGATGTTCAGTAGGAAATGGTACATAGGCATGTTGTAACATAAACTGAGATCCTTTCACCAGGCGCTAAAAGCAACGCCACCGAACTTTGCAGTTGGCACCACACCCTCTGAAAAATGACGTTCCCCAGGCATCCTGCAGACACAAGCACGTCCATCAGATTTCGAACAATCCAGGATCTAATTACGATGGGTTGCAGTTCTTCCATAAAATCCGATACCATGCAGAATCCAACCTATTGTTCTCTTTCTCTCTTTCGAAATTTCTGTTGTCTGCCCAAACGAATCCCGGGTGTAGGAGCACCATGACGTTTTCATTTGGTGATTACATCAGCCCCTGTTGATCTGGGGGTGTTTCAGTCTTGCTGTTAATGAAACGAACAGATTGATTGATAATATGGCTTAGAGACTTCCAATGGGTAGCCATCCATAGGATAGGCTACCCATTGGAAGTCTCTAAGCTCAATGCCTCTACCCATCTATTGTATTTCATTGATCTACTTATTTGTAGCATTACTTTTATAGCTGTTCCTGACAATTGGATGGGGGCTATGGTTCACTTTTTGCAAATCTCAGGAACGTCTGGGTCATAACAGGTTACTAATTTAGCCAGGTCATTTGTAAAAGTTCTTTACAGGAAAGCTCTCTTTCACGTTTTAATAATGTTAAAACTCAAAGTCAACGATGGACACGCTTCTTGAGGATCTCGCACGATTGCGAGGTTGGGACCTAGATGGAGTACGGATGAGAATTTTAAGCTCTTTTTAAGAAAATAATAATTATTTTTTTCTTTTTATTTACTGGAATCTTATTTCAATATTCAAAAATATCGCTGCTCCTTAAATATACGTTTCTACTGCTTTTAGTAATAATAAAGATCAAAGAGAGTTGCAATGCTGGTACAAGCGTGTCAATCAGTGCTTTAGACGCTTCGTATTTCTCTGATGTTACAACAGAATGGTTAATTAGGATATTGAAAGCCTTAATCACGTGTCGGTTGCATGCGATCTTTAGGGAGTTAAGTATTCTAGTTTCTCAGCTCTCAGTGCCATTGAACTGTTTCCGAAGTGTCCAATTACAATCGATGTAAGGTAATGTAATTCGAATCTTTCAGGCAACCACAGAGTGAATTTGAAATATTTCTCTGCTGGTCTTTTAATAATTAGGAAACTTATTTGGGTATCATGAACACATTACTTAATTTGCATAGAATAACATCAGTTGCTAATTATTCTCGGTAAAGCTCATTTTATATTTGCTTTCTTGCTGTTTATCAAGCGTCCAATTAACTTCGATAATGTTACATGGTATTTCAGCCAAGGATTCGTCCTATTGCAACTTTGTCTTCACTTGTGTTGCATCACGCTGCAGAAAAGGGGACACCACGGTGCAACTTTTACTTCGATAGTGCCAGAGGGTTCAACAACCAAGAGATCTCCAAGTCACAACTGTTAATTAATATCCAGCATTATGATCATAATATACAATAGCAAGTTTCGAGGCTCATCAAGCCTACAACTTCAACAAAACTAAGTTTTATACGCGTGGGTTAATAATTAGTTGAATTTCACTATGGTTTCAAATGGATTTCTGGAGTAACAAAGGGTGGATTAAAAGTTTAAGTTGTATTACTGGAGTGGCAAGAGACAGCTGACAGTTTTGTTTTTGGTATTTTGGTTATGGTTAGCTCAAAAATATTAGCATAAATAAAAATAGATGTAAATTAGATGTTTATTTTATCATCATTCTTCCTATTAAATTGTATGATGCGCCTGCGCCAAAACGAAACAAATTTCTTTAGTAATACGTCGAGCTCTGCCTTCAGCCACGATTCCGGTCACGAGCATAACTTCCTGGCGCAATCCTAAGGAAAACAGAAACATATCATAATCAGGGCATCATTCTAAAAAGCGGCATACATATGTGATGAAGACTGTTGATTGATATTCAAAGATATGCAAATATTAAATCAAATTACGATTAAATGAGGGCTGCGGAAAAAAAGTTAATTTACTCAGGAATTGTGCATTTAGTCAATACGCAAAAACTACTTACAAATCGGTCCGATTTTGGTAGACCACTACCCTCTGGTAAAGTTGTTGTATGCCACTGACAGAATTCAGATGTTCTAGCAGCCTGTTTGCACTACTCAGAGAATTTCATATTGGACTGTACAATTACCTGCTAAACCTTTTTCATACCTCACTACCTTGAGTTTCATACCACCCCCCTGATATTATGTTATTCTGCCATTTTCCATCCCATCTGTGGAGTTTATATCGATCCTTTGGAAATGGCATACCCCGATTACTGTTATTAATCACTGTGCTGTGCCCAACTTTGTATCATCAACAAACTTGGACATAAATATATTAAATTACAGTTGCTCAGCAACTGTAATTTAATAATAATTATCAGTTCATCTCGAATGCATTTTGGTGTAAGTTCTTAACAATATCTTTTAGCTGGGTATACAACACTTAGTGGCATTTTTGATTTCTTCCTTCATTTGTAACAAGGAATCATGTCATGGGCTGCGACTTTAAATCATCTTAGACTTGTTCTCTAGGAAGATCAGTAGTAAATCCTTAAGAAAATTTCTTGCTTGCTTGTGATAGGTATGTTTACGAAAATGATAACATTAAAATATAACTGTGCATAATTAATTACTAATCACCGATCAATATTCCGTATATTCGGCGTGGGAGTGGACCCTTAAATTCCTTTATTTGTAACATTTTATCTGATTCCAAAAAGAAAAGAAAGAAACGTACTTACCGAACCTCTGAGTAGTATTCTCTTCTCGTCTATATTGAACTGGAATCAAAAATAAATAATTTACTAAAGAGTTATGTTCTGTATATTTAAACACAGACAATATATCGCATATTATAAAAAAAAAACAACATTTCAGTATTCGCTGCATGAAATAATACCTGGTATTTCATTGTGACTGCAACATTTAAAATAAGCAATTTTAAATTGCTTATTTTAATAAATTCAATTCACGGTAGTTCTTGCAATTGGGACTGCAAGAACTACCGTGGCATCAGCCTCCTTTCCATCATCGGAAAGGTCTTTATGAAGATCATCCAGTCAAGACTGCAAAAACATCGCGAGCAAACCAGTCGAGAAGAACAGACAGGATTTAGACCCTGGCGAGGATGCTGTGATCAAATCTTTGCCATTCGTCAGCTGATGGAGGAGAGGATCCGGTGTGGACAGCGAACCGTCATTGTTTTCATTGACTTTAAGTCATCTTTCGACTGTGTCCACCGGCCTGCCTTATGGAAACTACTAGAGGTTGAACATGTACCTCGAAAATTCATCACACTCCTCCAAACTGCATACAACGGTTTAACCAGCCAGGTGCGCATCCAGAACGATTTATCTGAGGAATTTACCATCCAAACTGGGTCCGCCAAGGGGATGTAGCCTCCCCGTTGCTTTTCAACATCGTGGTCGACGCCATTATGAGGCAAGCATTCAGAAACAGACAGGGCATACAATATGACAAGGATCACTATGTGACTGACCTGATGTTTGCTCATGATAGTGCTATCCTTGCCAGTAACGACGCTGAAGCCACGGACATCCTCTACGACATTGCCCGCATTTCCCGGCCATACGGTTTGAAGATCAATGCTGGTAAGACAAAGGCCCTGACAACAGATGGGTCGCAAGCCACCATCTATCTCGAAGGCGTCCAGATCGAGCAAGTGCAGGACTTTAAATACCTTGGGTCGCTGGTCCAGGAGAAGAAAGTTGCATCCACCATGGAAATCCACAGCAGAATTGGACAGGCGGCCACTGCGTTCGCCTCGCTCAAATGGTGTCTGTGGAAGAGGACCAACATTTCCACAAAGACTAAAATCCGACTCTTCCGGACTTTGATCCTGCCCATTCTTCTTTACGGATCGGAAACATGGATTTGTCTCAAGTTAGATTTGAACAAACTTGAGGTATTCCAAATGCGATGCCTGCGGCTGATCTTGGGCATCTCTCTTCGCGACCGCATCACTAATGATACCATCTGCGCCAGATGCCAACAGCAACCAACCATTGCCGACCAAATCCAGAAGCGAAGGCTTAGATGGTTTGGCCACGTATGTAGAATGGGCACGAACAGAATACCATCCAGACTCCTTTGGAGACAACGACCCACCCAATGGAGCATCCAACGGACCGCGCCTAGGAAAACGTGGGCCAAGCAAGTGGAAAATGACTTGAAGAGCCGACGTCTCGACCTTAACCAGGCCAGGACTGACGCCATTGATCGTAAGGTATGGAAGAACATCACAGAGCAAGTCCGAAACCCTGCGGCACCTACAGCAGCACACTGGTTGCGTGGCCAACCGCCTCCCCCAGCTGCCAGCTAAGGACCAAAGAAGAAGAAGAAGAAGAAGAAGAAAATAAGCAATTCATGCGATATCTGTTTCAATGCAACAATTGAAATAAGCAACAATCGATTTCTGCCGTATATATTTCAATGCAACAATTAAGCGACAATAGATTTCTGCCATATACATTTCAATGCAACAATCGATTATCCATATCCATTTCAATGCAACAATTAAAACAAGCAACAATCGATTATCCATATCCATTTCAATGCAACAATTAAAACAATCAACAATCGATTTCTGCCTTATATATTTCAATGCAACAATTAAGCGACAATAGATTTCTGCCATATACATTTCAATGCAACAATTAAAACAAGCAACAATCGATTATCCATATCCATTTCAATGCAACAATTAAAACAAGCAACAATCGATTATCCATATCCATTTCAATGCAACAATTAAAACAAGCAACAATCGATTATCCATATCCATTTCAATGCAACAATTAAAACAAGCAACAATCGATTATCCATATCCATTTCAATGCAACAATTAAAACAAGCAACAATCGAACAATCGATTTCTGCCTTATATATTTCAATGGAACAATTAAGCGACAATATATTTCTGCCATATCTATTTCGATTTGAATTAATTGTTGGCGTAACTATTATTACTTGTTTTAACGTACAATATTCATTATGTATGGATCGAATGAAATAAAATTATGGTGAAAGGCTGACGTAGTGAAATGTTAAAACACGCGAATCTTAAAATTTTAATTTTACTTAATTTATATAGTAACCAAGTTCATTATATTTATTAAACGCTGAAAGATACAGAAGCTTCGATAATTACAAATAAGAAGCAATGTGGAAAACAACACTTGAAAAACAAACATCAAAAGACATTTAAATTGTTATTTCAAAACTGATACAAACCAGGTCAAGCTGCTTTTCAAACGCTGTCATCTGAAAGTAAAACAAAAATCAATTAATTACGTACGCAGATGAAATGTCAGTAGAAAACTTAGAACGTTTAATTTTAAACAGTGAGCTAAATATCATTTTAGTTCACTTTAAAGCTTAAGGAAACTACATGTGCTTACTATACGCAAAGCATTTGGATCCCTGCAGAGTTTATCGTACATTTCTTCGTTAGTTGAGCCTAGAACTCCTGATGTCTTAGATAATTTAACTCTCAGCTGAAAGAGAAGTGATTTATGATATCTAAATATATATTTTTTTTCCCAACATTATTTAAATATAACTATATATACAAGCACCATTCAAAGTACAGGCATATATATAAAAAAGAAATAAAATAAATTACAAATTAATGTAGTTAAAAGCAATGTTATATTGCTGAAATATGAAGATACCAGTGCTTTTGTATTCAGCGAATCGTTTGGAAGCTGTCCAAATACTATTTTATTGGAATATAAGTTATCAGTTGCTGGTTAAATCTGGCTCTCCTAAGTCTGTTGTAAATGGTGAAAGCTATTTTTGGGATTAAGCAAGTTTTCTACGATTATCTTTTAGAAATGTAGAACTTACAATAATAAAAGCGAATTTATCGTTAGAAAGCAACAGACATTTTAATGTAATGAACCAAGTATGTTCAGCCAGGCGAATGGTATCTATATATGAACACAAACTGGTGTTTATTGTTAAATTGGCAACAATGGTAATTCAGGAGTGTATTGTTGGAAGACAACAATGGAACTTAATTAGTCTCGCGATATGCATTGTTGCGCTGATGCCAAGAGGAAGTATTTTAATAGTGATTAGCGAAGCTGAAAGTATTGACTCTGTTAAGGAGTACGGAAAGATGATAGTTGTCATCGTGTTGTCTTTCAGTTAAAATTCTCAGAAAAGAGAAGGAGACCTTGGAATAAACAGAGATGGTTTTGGCGCATTACAGTCAGACATACCAACCACTTGCTCGTATGTCTGACTTTTGCTTCATGCAGTACTAGCATTAGTTTCATAAATGAGCAATATCTGAAAATCATAAGATATTTATAATAATTGGAATAAGTACGCTGTTACTTACTTCAGGTGTGAGGACTTGCATGCAGTTCAATATCGGTTGTTTTGAAGTGTCAGCTAGTAAAAAAAGTATTCATATATCGTCAGTAGAGCATGAAACAAAGAGATACTTTTGGCACAAAATAAAATAATCAAATATATATTGATCACACCTTAAACGAAATAAAAAAAATATTTTAAATGTTAATAAGTTCAAACTTAATTTAGTTTTAGGTTATGTTTGAACCAAAGATGATGTAGAAGATAATCCCAGATCGGGCCACCCCTGTCCATCACGTAATTCTGTCATCATGGATTTGCCTTGCCCTTATTTGTCTTCTTATAACCGAATTCTCCACACATTTGTCATTCTCCTCTATTTTAAATCGTCTGGGTTCGAATCCAGTTATGTATATCGCACAGATTCCACCATTCATTTA
The DNA here is from genome assembly GCF_048544385.1 of Mastigoproctus giganteus. Lineage (NCBI taxonomy): Eukaryota > Metazoa > Arthropoda > Arachnida > Uropygi > Thelyphonidae > Mastigoproctus > Mastigoproctus giganteus. Next base: position 76,463,472 of record NC_143587.1, on the reverse strand, counting down.
CCAGTATGATGTTAATTACCTTCAATAATTTTTAATGTTATGTTTCCCTCTCTTGCTACTCCTGCTAGTGACAGTTTCGTTCAATTTTCTGACAGTCGCGTCTGAGCTGTAATCGGTGGACTTTTCAATCTGCGTGGGAAGAGGAACTGTGAATTTTAGTTTCTGGAACACTCTTATTTTGTCATCTTGTCAAGTGGGACTCAATAGAGACGCCTGAATGTGACACCGACGAATGTTTGGCGATCTGGTTACTGTTGCTTTGTGCGATCACCAGAAATAAAGACTTGAAGCTCCGTCTTTGTCGCTGTCACAATTGATAAAGATGAAAGGTCAAAGATAATGAGGTAGGAGGTGTAAAATAGCAGTGTCTTTTCTCTCTGAGGTGAACCGTAATGGAATTCGTGGCGAATTCTTTTAATATACCTTGCAACTTGAGACGAAACCGAGAAAAGTAGACGATGTCAGCGTACTTTGGAGATTATGAAGGAGAGCTCTCAGTCTGAATTATTAGGGCTGTTGTGAGGAACAGCCCTAATAATTCTCTCTGAGGTGAACTGTAATGGAATTCTTGGCGGATTCTTTTAATATACCTTGCAACTTGAGACGAAACCGAGAAAAGTAGATGTCAGCGTACTTTGGAGAATATGAAGGAGGGTTCCCAGTCTATTGAACATAATAGCCCTTTTGAGCATTTAGTTTCTTCCTTTCATAAGCAAACCGATATTTTTGATTGCTACTCTGATATAACATTGTCAGAAAATCCTAAAATTTAACTTACAATGCGTTTATCTTTGTCTCAAATTCACTGTGATTTTAAAACGTTCAGATCTGGTTTCATTATCCGTTTTCATTTGCTAAAATCTTTAAAATTCCAATGAATTTTCGATTTTTTCTCTATTTATGGTTCTAAGTCTTCATATAAGGCTTCAGTGCCTCTGTCTTCTGCGCTGTCCGATCAAGGATGATGTCACAGGATGGACCAAACGACTTTAAAAGAAATAATGTGCTACAAAAGGTTTTTTTTTTGTACGTGATTTTTGGCAGGTTTAAGGAAACTACATTTAAAGCCTGCTCAACCCAATCAAGGTCTTATACACGTCAATCAGATCACCTCGCACGTGCCTAGTCTCCAGACGTTGCAATTTTCAGAACTTAAGCCTTTCTTGGAAAGAGGATCCTTCACCGGACTATTCAAATTGAAATTGGACCAAAGGCGATTGGGTTTTGATTATTATTAATTTTTAGCATTTTTGTATTTACAACAACCGATGTTTTAAATAGTTAAATGTTACACAAGTCGCTTTATAAATCAACAGAACGCCTTTACAAAAAGAAATAGGCTAGTGAACATACACTTGCACACAGAGAGATTGCACAGTGGAACAACATGGTTTAAGTTCGTGATGAACTTTGCGATTACTGGCACATTATCTTTTGCAGTCAAGTGCAAGTGGTTGCTTTAAGACATAATATAATTATTGAAGACATTATACCAGTTTTTAATTTTTGTATAGCGTTTCAAAAATAATTATAATGTGGGTGTTTAGTTCTGCCTTGGAGGTCGCAGACAACCCCTCCAACTCCACCGAGGGCGGGTTAAAAAAAGGAGAGATCTTACAGAGGAGTTGAAGACTTCCCAGTTGGCGGATCTGATGGCATATCTTTTGGAGTCATTAGGATGGAGTCTGCGAACTCACTGACTGTTCAACCATTGTCACTCTCCATAATTTTCTCCAACTCTTGTCGCACCTCTGTTGTTAGCTCATGCCCATGAATGTCAACAAGATCCTCCACATCCTCTTCGTCAACCTCCCATTGATTCACCAACACCCATTGATTCACCATGCGTGACAATATCATTTGTCAAATCAACGATGAAAAGAAATCATAAATATAATTCACTTCAAAAAACATTCCCGGTCACTTTTTAAACAGCCCTGATCGATTTAAGCACTATGAATTTTTTCTTTACGTTTACTTTTATTCTTATTAAATTTTACAAGAAGATTTAGTAACTTATCTGACTTATCTAGTAGTTAAAGTAATCTGTTGGGTTGAAGAAAAATCCTTTAATTTCCACATTAACATAAAAATGCAGCTTTATTTGTTCAGATACGTTATCCACAAAAAATGGATATTTCTAACCCAATTAGTGGCATTTTTATTCATCAATAAACCATCGACAAAAATGCACAGAGATTCTGAAAAACAGCTGCTCAGTTTTTAAACTAGAGTTAACGCAACAAATTCAACAACAAAATTTTCAACTGGGATTACTCACCACATAATACATCGTAGCAGCTTATCAATGATTTCTGCCCTTCCACCATCATTAACAGTGCTGCAAATATAATGAAGGATTTCATCTTTCTGCCACCTTTTCCAAGTTCGAAAATAAAACAGATCGGCGACTTCTCTTACTCTTCGTATATATCCAGCCGTTACGCTATCTCAGGTAACAAGAACCTTTGGAACGAGGACAGACTGAAGATGAGATTCTCTGGTTCAACCTTAGGGTAGGGTTGCGTACGAATCACAGACAGAGTTGTTAATGAAGACCATGTGTGTGTGTGTGTGTGTGTGTCATTGATAAAACGTATTGCAGAACGAAAAAATAAATCAAGATAAAGGGTATTGCAGAAGGAAGACGTTCCTAAAATAATTTAGGAAAGGGCCAATTAATAAAATAGCAAATACCACAAATTTACAAAATTGCCAATCACTTCGAATTCAGTGGGGCCATTTTCTTCTTTATTTATTGGTCTTCTGCAGTTGCTGGCACAGGTTTCTTTTGAATGGTTTCAAACTCGCTTTGGACATTCAGTTCGTGACTTGAGGTTGGCGACGGTACATGCGCAGTTGTGGCCAACCTCAATAGTCGCGCGCCTTCTAACGGTAAGACGACCTTCTAACTCCATGAGCGGACCAATTCCGTACCATAAAATTGACATCAGTTACCGTGATTTTCATCCTTATTTAGTGATAAATTCAAAATTGAGGAAGGATGGTTATCGGATAGATGTGTAGAGGTTTGCCTTTAGCCAGCAGGTGGTTGCTTTGGAACAAACTTCCATCTATTGTTGTGGAAGTGGACACTTTGAATAAATTCAGAGAACTAGACAAATTATTGGAGGGGTTGGAGAGGTGTTCAGTTTTATTTTTTTTTAAATTTGGCTGATGCTTTATAAGCTTACATTCTTGCTTCATATGCCACTACTGCTACTAATAATAATAAGTCCAAAATGCCACCTCCAGCAGCCTGGGTGGTTGGAAACGAAATACCACAGTCCATACCACCTCCAGCAGCTTGAGTGGTGGAAGTGAGACGCCCTGTATTCATATCTTAATGGTGTTCACACCACAATTTTACCCTTTTTACCTCATTTAAATTTTTCCACACTGGAGATTTCCATTCTGAAGCCCAATTCGCTTTAAATTTTGGCAGTCTTGTTCTTGGACAGTACCGAAGTTTTGCACGCATTTCTTACTTTTCTAGCTGCATTCTCCTTTCCTCTTCCACTCATTGTATATCTTTCAGATGGTTGCTTTCGACACACCAGTGATTTACTTTGTTTGCTCTGCTGTGGCTCCAGCTAAACGTGCTACAACAATAACAACTTTCTGAAAACCAGAAAGATCAACTGTCTTCACGATGACTAGATGGACGAAGTCCCAAGAAACCATAGAGCATTTATTTTATATCGTATAAATTTTGAACATAACCTACTACGAGTGCATAACTGGCATTTCCAGTTTAATTATCTTTTGACTAAGAACAAAACGTTTCTAATTTTTTGGCCAGTGAACGAATACATAAGTAGAAGAAAGCGTCGTTTATACAGGATATAAATATCTTCAAAGTGGTGCCATCTAACGCCAGTTTAAGGAATCTCTAAAAGATTGGATGAAAATCCTGTGGCTTCTTCACGCAAAATATATAAATAAAATAAAAAAAAGGAACGAGTTAGCAAACGGTCAATAAATTCAATGATAATAATCGGAATACATATGGGTACAAATTGCTAGTTCTCTTGATGCCGTGGTGAATTCTAGATTAGCAGCATTTGTTGCAAAATCAGTAGGATACAAATAAAATTATTTAGTCTTGAAGTAGTGCCATCTGTCGATATTTTCAGTAAATAGGCTTAGCAAAATTTTAGTAGGATTACAAAATAAAAACGCATAACCATTTAAGTGTTAATATAATGTATGACAATTCATTGCTTTTGGATTTTAAGTTGTTAACCAAGATTCTCCTAGGAAACTACCTAACAAAAATAACCGATTCTATCAACCTAAAGCTAATAGACTTTAAGAACCACCTTTTATGGGTAGCAGCATAAGATCAATCCTGCTAAATCGGACGATCTCTCTGAAGACCATCCCACACAAATTCAGGGCTCGTCGAAAAGAACCGAATATTCCAAATAGTCGCTTTCAGTTCAAAGCTGAAACGATATTGAAGAAACTCAATAAAAATCTTGAAATTTGCACCAGACAGTCCAACAGCAACTACTCCATGTTTGCTATTTTAGAGTTATACAGAAGCAGTGTAAAAACTCGATTAACCAGAATACATGGGGGGGGGGGACAACAATTAATTACATTCTGGCTGAAATCAAATTTACGCGTATATATCCTGCAGTTATCCTTTTCAATTTAATTTCATGATCCCTTGTGTGTGTTGTCCAAGAAAGAGTAAGGATGCTATCATTATTTAGTGTACTCAGTCCATTTAAAGCCTTAAACACTTCAATGGCATCTCGCAGGTGCTTTGTATCTAGATGATGTCACTTACAGAACTGAAGTTTTCTTAGTACGAGTTATTTTCTTAGGTCTTTTCCTTTTGTGTCATTGACTAATCTCTTCTCTGCACCAGTTTCCAGCAGTTAATTCTTTTTTGTTCTTATGTTCTGCACTACCTTGAGTGCTGTTAGGTGCGGTACGAATATTTAATGAGCGGAAGTGGAACTAAAGCAGTCTTCCGGGATCCTTAAGCTTTATTCATCCTATAGCAGTAAAAGAAATTCACGTCATTTTGATCATAAGGAAGCTATAACTCCCTTTAGCGCCTGCTTGAGATCAATTGGCAACACCTACTTGGTACATTTTTCTGAGATTATAACTCCCCAAATAAAGTATTTTCTATTTATCAAGGTTAAACTTCAATTTCCACTTCTCAGCCCATCTGCCTAATTTTTATAGGTCCTGTTGCAGTGGCATGAATACGTTTATTCCTGCCATTAACCGCTTTGCCACTCTTTGTGTTCTCAACAAATATAAGCTAATCCTGATATGAGTAGTAACGGGACAGGGTTCGAACCGATTTTAAGGACAGCCAAGATGGCGACAATGGATATGAACCAGTTTTAATGGCGGCTGGAAAAAATTGTATTGCCGGACGCCATTTTGTTTTTATCTTTTCTCGCTAGATCTCTTTAGTGTTGTTTTCTTAATTTAATTATATTTTTACCTTGAACTCGGGTATTGGTTGCTGGGTGGCAGGTGAGCTATCCTCTCGGTTGATGGTATATATTCGTTTAGCGTAATCGAACAAGATTCTTCTTCTGTCCCTGAATGTCAAACTTTGATTGATGGACGCCCTAGAAGTGAATTTTTATTTGAATTTGTGAAAGTAATAGATTTATGGAAGATTACACACCACCCTGATAAATTCGGTACTAACCTCGAATGTTACTACTGTCAGCATGGAACTGTCATCTTCCACTTGTCTAAAAATAACATTTCCCTTTATATCTAATGGCATGCGTGTTCTGTCCATAGTTATCCCGATCTTCATTGAGTGATAAATGAGTAAACCTGTATTATTGTTCTCAATACAAAAGACACTGTATACCTGAAGATCACTTCAAACAATTCCAGAGCTTATTGGTCAAGCAATAATATCTTCTTTATTTCCATTAGGACTATGTCAAGAAAATCACTGGGAAAGTCGAATAAAACGTATCAAAAGAATGGAAACTGCTATGCCTAATCTAGGGTTATGAAACTCATCTAGTGTATATGCTGAATGAAGTAGTAAAATAAACTTTGCATAATAACAGCCAAGGTGCCATTACTGCGATGATTGCTCATGAGTTGGCTAAATTTTCACATCTCTAATGCAAGTTTCGAATCAAATTCCAAAGGATTTTTATCTGAGTAATTTGGACTCCCAATTATGATTTAGTAGGTGGAAACAGATGAGATTTATTTATTTCATCTAGAAGGTTTTGAGTTTCACCAGTGAGGAGAGTTAACAGGAAGTTGGAATCACGGAACCTTTTAACGTACTGAAACCATAAATAATTCTGGGACCGAATTCTGTGGAAAGGTTGTTGAGCCTTCTGCAAAGTTGGATATATCTGTTGGGGTTTCATGATGTAAGTTTCGATAGCTAGTGACTTGGCTGTGTTGGCGGTTGATCTGGATTTGAAGTGGGTTGTCCTGTCACATGAAAACTGCGTGCCTTTTCAACTTTTGTGAAGTTCCTGGTTTACTTTTCTCGTGCCCTTGGTGAAATAGATATGGTTTTAGAGGCAGAGTAATTGCTAGAAAGTTTAGCCATCTCGTAGAAGCACGATGGAAAAATTCTAAGTTGCAATAGCAGAGAACATACTATTGGAGACAAGGGGTAGCAATGGTGAAATGTTGAGAAATGCTATAACGTTGAGTTTTTGATCAAATAAAGAAATCGTCTGTTGTGCAGAAAAGTCTTTATTTTAAAACATTGTATAAAGAATTACATAATAATGATCCTGGGTACAGGATATCTTTTTGCTTTTGGACTTCAGATTCAATCTTCTATTTTGATAATGACTCATACTCCCGCTTGGCACATTCCTGAAAAACATTAAGAAATGCGAGAATTATAATTTTAATTAGAATGAAAGCTTCGCCATATTACATTAGGAAGGGATAATAAAAGTCTGCTCTTGGCTGGAATTTCGTAACAATTTGAAAACTATATGAAATTTTTTGTTTAGTGTTGAAACAAAAATTTATTTAATCGGCATCAATTGCTGTAGTGAATTTCGTAGTTGCAATGAATCTCTGCACGCTTTTGTACAACCAGTACTGTGTACTTCCACCAGTGTGATGGTCTAGGGAGATTTTTCAAACGGGGACGAAAGAACACTGAAGTATACTCTGACAGCACTGTGAATGACGAAATATACAACAGTGTTCCTTCTTCTTCTTCTCAAACAATATCCTCAGCCAGTGAGCCATTCAAAAAAAGAGGCTTTTGTGAAACAATGTCAGATAACTGTAATTCCAAAAGGAACTCAAGTTATCTTGCGTGAATCTAAACAAAACGGAAATTATTATTTTACTTGTGAATGTGAAAGGCTACAATAGTAAATGTACAAAGTAAATTTCGTATATTGGAATCTTCAACCTTCTTAAGACCTGTTTTTATGGACCTGGTACACCTAGTCCTATTCCACCCATGAACCAGATTAAATTTCCTTGCAATTTAATCTGATTCCGAATCTGATGGCAAAAGGAATGATGATATGGATTTTTTTATCCTGAAATGAAATAGTAAATCCCGCCTTTTGAAATAAAAGAGCAAACTTAACGATTTGGCGAAACATTTCGGTCTTTCAAACGATTATTGAGAGATTTAGGCGATTCAGACCTCCTGCTAAGAACTTATTTTCTCCACGAACCAATTTTTCTCCAATTTATTGGTACAGGAATCAAAATGAAAACTTCATCTCATGTGTTTCTTGAAATGGTTCACAGGTTTACTAAAAAATATCTGAATTAATTTGTAAGCTAGCATTTGGAATCTAAAAAGCAAGTGTACAAAGATTATTCATTGATTTATCCAAAAGAAGTAATGAGAGAGCAGTCTTCTTTCAGAATGCTAACATATACACATCCGTTTCTATTGCAGTTTTCGGTCATTTGATTAAAACTTATACTAAAAAACCAATTATAAAGAACACGGTTCGCTACTTCATAGACTTACAATGGTCCTTCACAGATTTACAATGGTTCTTCACAGATTTACAATGGTCCTGCATAGACTTAGAATGGTCCTTCATAAATTTCTAGGTCAACAATCCTTTTATACAAAGTTTCCACAACATGGCTGGGTTAGTCCGGTCCAGGAGAAGAAAAGCGTAAGGTTATTTAGTATGGTTCCCCTGAAATGGGGAAGTTGACTTCGGATGAATACTTCGAAAGATCAACGAAGAATGTTAACAGAGAAGCATGGATGGCCTCACGAGAATCGGATTAACAAATTTTAGGAAATAACAAATACTCAAATTACTAATAGTACTAATCTGAAGTACGCTCAGTAAATTCAAAGAGTTGGGCTGCAATACAAGTTCGAAACTTTATTTCCTACAATTGTGTTTCCTCTATCTTCATAGAAGGACCGTGGACTAGGAGTCCATTATCCATCTGAGGACTTGAGTTAAGTCTGGCCATTTTTCACAGCATCCAGTTCACAATTACTTGCTAGTCTGACGTTTTCAAGATTCAGTCTTGAGTCGCATGCACACATTTCTCGACGTCTTAGTGACATCTACGATTATTCTAAACTAACATCTTCAAAATTGAATTTGGTGAAATAACTTTATATTGGTCAAGTTTCTTTTTAATGCTGTTTCCACCCAATCCTTCAAAAAGGATTATATGATTGCCATATGAAAATAAGCCATATATAATTAGGTATAAAACTTGTTAACTTACTTCCATCTTTTCCGATTTTTTTTCTTCATCGTCAAAGAACTGAAAAATAAAAAGAACTCAGTCAATTTATATATTATATTTTCCTAATTCAATAAAAATCAGCTTAACCACATTTGCTATTTAAAAAGGTAAGCCAAATAGGTTGAAAAATTTAAGATTTTCGCAAAATCTGAGAAAGTTTAATTCTTTTTGTCTTGTCTGAACACCCTTTAAGAGAGCTCGACATGTCTGTGAACGTTCCATATTCGGCCACTGAGGACTGTAAAAATTAAATGCATTTCATGTGTACCAGTTTTCTTGTAGTTGAAACAGAAATGTTTATTCATTAATTCCTGCAGTGAATCAATACTTGATAACGTATCAGTTTTGATAACATAATAACTCGGATTAGATAAAGATAGACGGGTTTCGTTGCAATACTCTTTATTAAATTTTAATGGTTTGATAATTCTTTCGTTTCTGCCCATTAGCTTCATTTTTATTTTGAAGGGAAGTTGCCTAATGTTTCTAGACGTATTTCGCCAAAAATGTTGCATAAATTATTCGGATTAAACCAAAAACGTCCGGTGGACGTAAACCTTTAAAGATACTTACTTTGCAGACTTCTTTTTTCCTAATTTCTTCCACCTGAAAATAAAAACGAGAAGAAATAACATCACAAAGACATAATCTCAATTATATCTGATGAGCTTTAGGCTGAACATAGCACAAATCGAAAACTGTATTGCTATAAAATAAACTGAATATATAGTCAATTAAAACTAGTTGATAATTCCCTCAGCAGTTATTAAAGGTTTTGTGTCACTTCGTTAGGAAATATCTATTCTTATTAGTCTAGCAACGAATGGAAACCTTTTTTTACTTCTTAACCTGTAAAGATATTTAATTTCGCATAAACAACCTAACCTAGCAAAACTAAAAGATTTAATGGAACACTAATATGAGGGAAAAGAGCAAATGATTGCGAGATAGACGTGGGAAGCCACGAAGATAAAATTTGAAATTTTAGGATGGCAGATGGGATTGCCAGTAAAAATAGAACACCATCATTAGTGATGAGAGGCAGATAATTTCTTTTCTTTGGATGACAAATTCTCAAAACACCAAACAAGCGTTTATATGATTTGCTGCAGAGATTGACAGATTTACATTACCTTACAGATTTACAGATTAAGATTGCTTCCTGTTCTGGTTAACTAAACGTGTTAAAAAGGTTCGAGTAATTTTAGACAGATGAAACTTCCGCGAGATTTTTTGCATCTAGTCAATGTTGATGAAGAATTTGCTAAAAATTCCTGTTTAAGCGAAGGCCCCTCGCAATTAGCACAGTGATTACGGTCGTCACAATTCCACTCCTTGTAGAAAAGGTCTGAGTTTAACTTCTATGAGTTTAACTTCTCTGAGTTTAACTGCTATGAGTGTTTTCTTTTTAACGGTGGCCCATTTAGTCGGTGTCTGGTGAGAGGTATGTGAATTTCTCTCCCGGAAACTGTTTTTTATTTTATTTCCTTCTGAATCTATCAAACAGCAATCCCAAAGGATACACACAAAAACAAACATGTTAAACTACCTTGGCTCTTAACAAAGAACATCATCATCGGAACTAATTTAAGCTCACTGAGAAGGAACGGTGTAAGTTCACATGCAAGAGGGCAATTTATCAACCAAAATACCTGAACTTTTATTATATTTGTGTATTCTTCCAAACTGGACGTTGACAGGGAGCTCTGTTGTGATTGGGCGTATCTTTTTGTTTATCTGTATTGAACTCTTTGCGGTTTCACAGTGCCCTCGTGAGTAGTACAGTTGGTAGAATCGCCGTCCTCCCCACACCGGGTGGAAAAGACCTGAGGTCGAATTTCGTCAATAACGTTGGGAGTTTTTATGCACATTTTCACAACGTGGCTGAGTTAGTCGGCCTCAGAGAAGGTAATGGTTGTTTCACCCTGAAACTCAGATTTTTGTGTCCAGAAAAACAGAAAATCGACCACAGAACACTCTCAATTTACAGACATATTATATAAGGCCTAATATGGCCTAAGTTGCTGATGCGCGTAAAACTCTACAAAGCAACAGCTAGTGCATCTCTAAAATGGTTCCTGCGATCACCGATCAACTCACGTGGTACCGGAACTTATATATATGGTAGTACAGTTGATATGATCACCGTTCTCTGCGCACCAAGTGGGAAATGCCCACGTTTGAATCGCGTCAGTAACGAGAATTTTTATAGTTTTTTTTTTCACAAAGTCGCTAAGTTATTCGGTTGTCAGGCGAGGCTTGCATGTTTTTTTTTCATCTAGAAAACTCGGATTTTTCGTCCAACAAACAGGCAAATGTACCACAGGACACACAATTTACAGATATATACCGCAATATGGTTTAAGTCTCTGATGCTTAACATCCTGCAACAAACAGAAAATCTGTACCCAAAATGTCAAGGTTTCTTTTTCCTAATGAAATTAATTCGTCCTCACTTCTCCTTCCCTTTAGTGCATTCTTACTATAAACATTTGTTCCAGTTTCATTCATTTAAATTCTTAATCATTATCCAAAACAATTTTCTGAATGAATACTTACTTTGGATTCATCTTCAAACACCGATTTTATCTCGCACAGCTTGTCCATTAAATCCTTTGTAGTGGTTACCTCTTCAAGTTCGAAACATCTAACATGCGAATTAATCATCTGTGAAAGACACCAAAAGCATACAATAACTGCCAACAACCAACTTCAAACAGCCACACATTTGAAGAAAAAAAATAAACCCGAGTTTCAAGAACTCTATACGTTAGAGTAAAGCACCTTTCAATATTTATTGAAAGCTTAAATTCAATATTCACTTATAGTAATTTTTATTCTTATTTGCAACGTATTTTTCAAAAGATCTATAAGTAGTAACTCAATTGGTTATTTATTCATTCAATCAGTCGGTCTCTAGCAAACTTCTTCGAAGCTGAGTTCAGTATTCAATACATTTATTGGTTCACTCAACTACAATCGAAATTATAATGAAAGTCAACTTATTGTGATATAAAGATGTTATTAAACATTCAAAGGACACTGTCACATTACTATAACAGCGAAAACTAACTGTTCAACCAACCTCGGAATCCATTTCTTTGAAGCATTCGTTAACTACACGGACCTTGAAATCTTCATTCTCTAAAAAAATAAGGAAACATTAAGTTATGAATAAATTAGACAACACTGGTTGAAACTCATGTTTTAAAATCAGAGTCGACTCACCACACATGTATTCAAACCACTCAATGTCCTCCATGGCCGTGACTGCAGTCAGGAGGGCGACCACAAATATGAACATTTTGGATTATATTTAAGAAAAACACAATTGACCAAAAAGTGAGGACACAGTTTCCAATAGATAACCTGATGGCTTTTATATAACCACAGAGACTTTTTTGTGTTGAATTTGCTCTTCGCAGGCCCGCCCTCCAAATACATGTGCTGCCCTCAAGCGATGTTGGTGGTGGCAACCAAGGTCAAAGGTTTTATGTAAACAGCAGAAATTCAACAGGCAGAACTGATGAACAGTAATTATACTCCTTCTTCCTGATGTTCCGCCACCAAAAGAAGTGGGTGAAGTGTTTGTACTGGGAATCCGGTGATGAGAATGTCAGACAAAGGTGACCGCGTTATTAAGTTTGTACAGAAGCTCCAGCGTGTAATTCAATTGCTGCAGATGCATACATTTTTCGTTTTGTGAGCTTACTAGCGACTGAACTTGTGACCAGTTTACACTTTGGTTTAAAAATATGCGTGAATGGTACCTTTGTGACATCAGACTTTTTTTTTTAATACATTTTGCTTATGGGGTGAAGGGGGGATTGCACTACACAACTTTGAAATTGAAAAAATGGCAAGGGATTGACGGATTCTCAGGAAATTGAGAACACGTTTGGGAAACATCATGAGGAACTAGTGATAACAGTTTCAGAATGAGGTGTACACGCAATGTGAGACTTTATTTGGTACCTATTATGCGCACTCCGTACGGCAACAGTTGTTGCTATTGTAGCGATAGGATTTTAGGAGCATCAGCGATTAAGGTCTTTAAATTGCGTGTGTTCAGCGGTTGATTTTCTGTTTGCTGTACGAAAATCCTGAATTTCCAGGAGAAAAAAACCATGCTACCCTCGCCTGAGACAGACTAACTCAGCCACGTTGTACAGAAACAGAAGCATGCTCTCGATCAATTGTCTTTTGGGGGAATAGCGATTCATGCAGAAAAATGCTGCTTTAATCTCCTTCAAAATGCACTGGAAGGTTTTTTAGGTGCTAGGGTCCATAAGGTTCCAAATGTGTTTGATAGGCAGGGTGCATATATGCTCATCTAGACTTAACGGTCTAGATGACCCCATAAAAGTTCTACTCGGTTTAGCGACAAAGTCGAAGACCAGAGAATATTGTATTATGTTCAATAATGTTTTTGATCCTTCTTTTCTTAAAATTCCTTCAATGCTATTCTCATGATGTACAAATTCCAGAAAAAAACTGAAGCAACCCCAGATCGTGGTGGAACCATCACTGTGCTTGACTATAGGCACTGAACAATGTAGCATCATTTTTTTTCTTCAGTTGATCATCTTACATAAACTCTTACTATACTCTTACATAAATATTTTACTATGCTGGACCGAAATATTTCAAATTTGAGTTTATCTGTCCACAGTACGTTTTCCCACTCTTCAAATTGTCCAATGTTGATGGCTCTCAGCCTAAGACAACAGTTAAATGCCAAAATGCTCCAATTTGTATAGCAGTCTATTAATTGCAACGGTATCAAAAGGACAAGTTACTGAATTTGATTTATGGATGATTGAGGAGAAGAAGACAGTGATTATGGATGGGGACGGATCTTATTGGACTAATTTTATTTGTTGAATTTTCTGCTGGGCCCATTGTTGGTTTTAACATTTATTAATGATAAGGACGAAGATATATCAGTCATAATGACTAATTTTGCAAATGATAAGAAGATTTACAGGGTGGATAATCATAATCATGGTATGATACTCCCCAACGAGATCTAGTAAAATTAGGCAGACAAGTTGATTGATCCATGGCAGTTAAAGTTTAACATTAAAATATGTAAAGCGCTTCATACTAGTAACAGTAATTCCAGATGAAATACCAACTGTGGGGTACCACACTCAGGGCTAGTTGAAAAAAAATACGTGGGATAATTGTGCAGTCAGACACAAAGTTCTCTGAGCAGAGCAGACAGGCTGCCAGTATAGCTCACGAGGTTTTGTCAATAGTATATAAGAATTTTTCCGGTGGGGGAGGTTATTATCCCGTTGTATAAGGCGGTAGTGATCGCATTTTATAAGGAAATGGGTAGGCTACATGTTGAGTTCTTCGTACACATCTGGAATCTTCATTTTAGGAAGGATGTGGATTTGTTGGCACGGGTGAAACGAAGAGCATCGAGATTAGTGAGGGGAACAAAAGGGTGTTATTACCAGGAAAGAGTTCAGTTCTAAAAACCTAGTGCCTGGAGACAAGGCACCTGCGAGTCGATCCGATTGAAGTGTCTAAGGGTCGGATTGAGTAAGTTCAATGCTGATGGAATCCTTCTTGCTCACACTATGCACTCGGGAACTCGGATGTGGGGAAATTTTCCTTCAGTTAGACGGTGGTTGATTGTGGGAAGAGACTGATCTGGTATTGTAGAGGTGGGTAGCTTAAATCAATTCAAGAAATAACTAGACAAACTCTTAGAAAGAAAAGGCAGGTGATATTAGCATTAGTAGGGGCACATGATGCAAGACAGCAAGCATCAGCCAAAAAAAAAAAACGTTCCCATTTCAACCATCCATTCGTTCCAAATGTTTGTCTAGTTTTGCCTTGAATTTATTTAAGCTATCAACTTCCACAATGACAGATGGAAGTTTGTTCCAGCAATCAATTACCCGCTGGCTAAAGGAAACTTTCCGCTCGTCTATTCGACAACTGACTTTCGTCAATTTCAGTTTATGGCCCCTCAGGTTCGTAATCTGAGCAAGAGGAAGAATCCCATCAGCATTGAGCCTGCTCAATCCATTCAAGGCCTTATTCACCTCAATCAGATCGCCTAGTCTCCAGACGCTACAATTTGCAGAACTTTTGCCTTTCTTCGTGAGATTATCTTCAATTATCTTTTAACTTTTCCTTTTAACAATTAAATATTCACAATTATTAACAATTTTATTAAAATTGTTAATATTTTAAATATTAACAATATAAAATCTTCTTTTTATATACATTTCTTGAAAAATCTCTACAATATGCAAAAATATATGTCCAATATTACCAAATTCCCTTTATCTTCTCAACCTTTATCTTAACCTTCTGAACAAGACAGGTATTGGAAAGAGTTACCTTAAATATCAATTTCAGCAATTGCAATAAGTTCTGACCTTCGTAAATGTTACGAAGTATCGATGATTTAGATTTAAATCATCGATACTTTGTAACATTTATAGAAGGAAATCTACTATCTAATTTTTCAGACACGCTGATACGAATCCAGCTGGCATTTCACGAAATACCAGTTTATATAATTATCTATTGTAGATTATATACCACATGGTAAAATTTTCAAAAATAACTGCAAAAAACATTGCAATTATAGATACGTAAACAAGACACATGAGGAAGAGGATTTTATAAACATATTAGGCTGAAAATAGATAGGTAGATTGATAGATACAGAGAGAGAGAGAGAGTGAGGAGTCATATTAAACATATTTTCTTCAAACTAGAATGCAAATAAATTCTTCGAAATGCTGTACACTTCAGAGAACATTTAATTATCCTGACGATGCACGCATCCCTTTGAGGAAAGTCCTCCACTGTAGGCGTTTCTATGTTTCAGCAAAAACACGTGGCTGCAGGCTCAAGCAAGCACATCCTCGCTTTTGGCAGAACGTTTTGAAAGAGAATTTTGAGAATACCACTGAATGATGAACGCACGTAACTCATAAACGTGCGTTCTCGTCTCATTTGCACTTCCTGTTATGCACATCATCCCCCATTGCCAGTTGTTTTCTTTCCAATTTAGTCGTTTCATTTTCAAAGGAGGTGAGGCGTGGAATGGTCTTAGAAAAGCTGCAGGAAATAAGTATCATAAAGCACTCACACATGTGTATGCAGTTGCTGAAATCAACCAGCCACGAAGTGTTTTGGAGATATTCTACAATGAAACTGTCATTACGACTCTTAACTGATGATGGATTAGACAATGTACTTTGTTATTCAAGTAGCTAACTACGTTTATTTTATTATGCAGGTGTTACGCAAGAGAAAAATGGAAACATATCCCTTCTGTTATATTCAGTTATGGGAAAAAGGAATTGTGATTATAAAACTACTATCAGCTTTTAATTCTTAGGAGTGAATTTAGTTGTAATAAAAATGTATCGATTAACAAGGCAGGAAGTCCAATATTTTGCAGTGTACACTGTTTCAAAAATCGCGCATGAATGACACAGGTTAATTACCTCATAGGTGTAATAGAATAATAACGATGAGTGAATTATAGTTGAAATTTATGAATGCTGGTTTTTATTAGCATCCTAATCCAACCTCGCATTCAGTAAATTCAGCCCACGATGGATGACCACCATCCATCTATTACCAAACCACTGTCTCTAGATTATAATAAATCTATAGATTATCTGTCATATAATAGGTGCCTGATTGAGGTTTATAAGGCTGTGAGAGGGATTATTTAAAGGAATGAAGGTGGAATTCTCACTTTTCTAAAGAATTCCAGAACTAGGGGTCATAAATTCAAATTAGAGGGTTCCAGGGTTAGATTAGATTGTAGGAAGTTTTCTTTTAGCCAGCAAGTCGTTGATAAATGGAACAAGTTGCCCTAGCAGGTAGTTGAGGCTGACAGTTTGAATAAATTCAGTGGTCAACTGGATATTTACCTGTGTGAGGAGGGACGCATATAATTTGTGTTTTCCTATCTACTTGGTTGCTTGTTTTTTTGCAAGTGCATCAAAACCTGTGGCTTCCTTGCACTTTATGCGAATACTATTATTATTACTTTTGGATAGAGCAGTGCGTTGGTTGTGAACTTGTCGGTGGGCATTGCGGAGGGCGTTTGTTCTCCTCACACCGGGTGGAAAAGACCCGGATTCGAATCCCGTC
This sequence comes from Mastigoproctus giganteus, assembly GCF_048544385.1. NCBI lineage: Eukaryota > Metazoa > Arthropoda > Arachnida > Uropygi > Thelyphonidae > Mastigoproctus > Mastigoproctus giganteus. The sequence goes on along the minus strand of NC_143587.1, from coordinate 76,446,600 downwards.
GATGACGTGAGGAACTTTAATGGGCTTTTTTCACTCCGCGGCTGAGTTAGTCGGTCTCAGGAGTATATAGCAAGGTTCCCCCCCAGAAACTGGGGGTTTTCTTCCAGCAAAACAGACAAATCGACCATGGAACACACTCTATTAACAGACATAAGACACACAGCACGGCAGATGAATTTAATTATTCAGGTGACCTAAAAATAATATATATATTATTGCAGAATGCTTCAACCTCGTGTTGTGGCCAGGTGTTGCGGCTCCTTTGAAAAGCTCTTCAGGCAGTATGAATGTTCATAAGGAGGCGTGCCAGTGCAGGGCACCACCATGCAACGGAAGTCGGACTTGGAGTTTTTTTTTTTTCCTTCTAAGCAATATTGCTGGCTTCCAGGATAATTTTGGTGACCTTCTTTTTGCGTTGGTTAAGATTTTCTGATTTAGACTGATGGGCCTTATGGATGCTGGTTGTTGTCTCTTTTTGCTTTTAGATATATAGGGTATTTAATGTCCCTTGGGAACTGTTTGTAGTATATCTTGGCAGCCATGCAGTTGGCACAAGTTGGCTTAGCTGTTTTATTGGGACAGTTGTTCTAGTATAGTCGTGCTGGGCACAATGGCCACAGTTGGTTTGTTTTGTTAACGTGTGTGTGTGTGTGTGTGTGTAGTGCGATGACTCAATTTGTTCAGCTGGAAAAGATTGATTTTGATTCGTATCTGGCTTTGACCTCGTGAACGAGATCTGGGAATTCTCGCCCTGAAGGTTGCATTGATGGATCTCTTGTGGTCTAAGATCCTTAAATGCAAGATGGTAGTCCATATTATAGAGAGTATTTAGGCCAATGGATGAAACAATCAGATTGTTGATGATCGACTGTGCTTTCTGGCGGGTGGCTGTCTCTATAAACATACCAATGTTTTGCGTAATGATTAATATGTGTAGTTTTCAAGTCTTTGGCAAGTTTTTCTACTACTACGGGCTTTAGTGGCTCTCTGGTTTCAATGGTAGGTTCTCAAGATGGTTTTAATAAGATGGGGTGTGGTTCCTTCAACGTGGTCTTCTTTGGTGGGGTAAACTTGGTTGTCTTGTCAGGATCCGCTGGTTGTTGTCTCAGCGCATTGATGTAGGAACGGGAACGCTCTGGCAATTGGTTTTCTGTTCTTCCATGTAAGCCTCAAGTTTAGCATTAGTTTTTTGGTGATCAATATGGAGAATCTTCAAAAGGTACTCTAGTTTGTCCCAAAATTGGAATATTTCATCACGCGTCACAGTGGTAACTATTGCTTGTTTAATTCAATATTTATTCTAGGTCGAATCGGAGCTAGGACCTGTTCTGTGATACTCCCTTCGCGAAGCACTAGATCCTCACCTTAGTCTTGCTTGGGTGGTGTCAAGTCAGAGTGGCTGTCTTCGTTAAAGGTTTGTTGAGAGTCATCATCCAATTTGCATTTTGTATCTTGATGCGCTTTTTTGCATAAGAGCCTGCTCTACGGTCCTCAGGTTCCTCGGAGGTATCGCGAGAAAAGCTCACTCCTACTCCTGCCGAGCCATCTTTATCCTGCTGAGCAGTTGGTTGACGTTCAATTACTTCCAATGAATAAACGATAAATATTCCGTTTTTCTCTATCAATCAGAATAAAGTTAGTTCTATACAAAAATATGCAGATTTCACTATCAGAGAAATGTCTATGTAGAAGAATCTCACAGAAAAAGCAGGTGTTTGAATCCAGTCAGTGACGCGAGGAATTGGTATGGACTTTTTACGCTCCGTGGTGAGATAGTCGGTCTCAGGCATGAACAGTAAAGCCCCACCCCCAGAAACTTAGTTATTTCTTCCAGAAAAACTGGCACATCGAGTATAGAACACACCCAATTAATGAACATAATACACACGAGCATAAAGTTAGTCCTTGAGTGGCCTCAATATGACAGTTCTTTTCTTTTTTATTATTCCACAGAAATAACAATTAGCAATGAAAAATACAAGTGGAATAAAAGTCTGCATTTGCTTAGATTCATATTAAGGAACAAAAAATAAAAGACTAGTCTTCATTTTGAGAGTGCTTCTTTCTCATCTTTGCTCAATGAGTGACTTCGGGCGCATCTGTGGAAACTTCAGACGCATCTGGGGAATCCATATCTGTTGTAATTTATGATGTATTTCTGGAAAATTCAAACAGTTTTGTACAATTCTGCAAATTTAAATATAATTCATTTAATAACCATCAAAATTATGCAATAATAATTAAAATATTACAATATTCATTTTACCTATTTCAAAATCACAATTAACGTTTTCGTTTTAATGCTATCTGATATATAGAAATAAAAAAAAACAAAAAACAAAACACTGCGCATCGTGGTAATATTTTGACAGAGAAGAAGACGTTCCACTGTTCAAGCCCATATATATCTCCTAGTCTATATCTCAAGGTTTACACAAAGAGGTCCATCCTATCTTTTTGCTTGATTTGATGGATTTTGTTTTGACTGGATTTTGTTTTGTAATTTGAAAATGCTAAAAATAATTAAAACTATTTAAACGCAATAGAATATTCCAGGCAAGAATTAGATCATGTTTTCTTTTTAAAGATGAATTTTAATGAACATATTCTTCGTAGAATTATATTAACAAAGAGCAGAGAAATTTAAAAGAATTATTTTTTGTGATCCACATAATTTACAATCGCGATATCATTAAAAAGATGGTACTTACACGTATGAATTCTTTCCACTTGAAATCGGTACAATTTTTCTAAAAATGTAACAAACATTTATTTAAAGTGGAATTAAAACGAATGAATTAAAATTGCTGAATGAACCAGTTGTTATGCCGGTTCATTCAGCAATTAATTCAACAATAATTGATTAATAATACTGTATTTGTTATTATTAATTATTAATTATCAACCTTCAACTTTCAGCTCTGTATCATAATATTTTAAATGTTAAACAAAAAAATAAACGAATACAAATTCTACTATTATGCGTTTCGCGCTTCCTGCAGCCAGTGATCCACCTGTTCATGAACTTCAATCATCAGCCTCAGTTTTCCATGGCAACAACTTACTACAATGATTAACAACTCGATAGTTAAAGGAAAACTTCCTATAAACCAGTCTACAATTGCTTCTGAGGTTGAATTTATTCGGCCCCGGTTCTGGTGTCATTTACTACCCTGAAAATTTCATCTGAATTCACTTTACTGTCTCTCGCGCCTCAAAGTTTTCTAAATCTAAATCCGGTCCTCTCTAAGATACTTAGCAACCAAATTCTTGTACTCATATTCGAAGCAAGTCACCACTCATTTACTGAATTTTTCCAACCTCTCCAAGGGCGTCATCCTTGACTAGATCTGTTTCAGGAGCACAATGTTTTTTGGGTGTTGCCTCCAAATCCGCACACCGTATTGAAAGCGTGGTCTCATAAATACTGTCATGGTGAAAGTCCAGCAAGTGTCTTCCTGTCTCTACTAGAAGTTGTTCGATAAATCATAGACAGGATATCATAGGCTCACTGATCCATAGATGGGAAACCACGATTCCACTTCATTGATGACTTTCTGAGATGAATCGAAGCGTCGTCCACGCAATGTACACCCAGCTTTTGTAATTTGTCACCAACTGATCAAAAACGTTCTCGATATCTGCATTACACAAATCCAGTTGATGAGAACATTCCATTCGGCATTTCTTCTACAAAGGCGTCAGCAATCTTGGAACACATCGAGCGGCGATATGGTCATGTAGAATGCTGTGGGTAGACCCATAACTAATTCCATCTTCATTTGCGATGAAATGACTTGTCACACGTGTGTCTGCGCGTGTAGCACAGTGGTATCGTCACCATCCTCCCCACACCGGGTGGAAAAGGTTTTCCCAGACCTGGGTTTTTTTCGTCCAGCAAACAGGCAAATCGACCAGAGAACACATACAATTTACAGACAAAATAAATATGAGTAGATGTAATCATTTACAGGAGACCTTAATATCATAATTTGGTTTTTGTTACACGTCTAAAGCCTGGAAAACTGCAAACCTTAAGATACTCCGTAAACATCCGAAGAAACCTGAGGACGACCCGGCTTCATACAGGACGATTGCCTTTCTTCCAGTTATAGACAAGGCACTGGAAAAAGTGATCGCTAATCGGCTATTATTTATTGACACCAATAAAGCATTATCATTTCCTGATCAATATGGTTTTACTCGTGGTAATTGGACTGAGGATGCAATTGCCAGACTCCTTAATTTGCAAAAGGAAACTGATACAAAATACCTATTTGGCCTCTTCGTGGACTTCAAAGGGGCCTTTGACAACTTTTGGTGGCAGAGTGCTCTATTGAGGTTCTGGGAGGCTGGGGTTTCTAGACCAATCTTCAAATTACTTACAAGCTATTTTTACCAGCGCTCTATCATAATTAAGGGTGGTACTAAACAGGTATCTAGAAATGTTACAAGGGGTTGCCCACAGGGATCAATTCTTGGCCCCTGTGTTGGAATTTTGTATTTAATTCATGGCCCACCAAGAAATTTAAAAGAACAAAGATGATTGCCTATGGAAACGATCTTACCATCCTTGTTCGCGAAAATTCAAGGAAGAATCTGGAAGACGTAGCTAACGCCGTCTTACAAGAACTTTCAACTTGGTCTGCAATTCACAAACTAGAGGTTTCGACAACTAAAACATCGCAGATGCTTTTGAAAGGAAAATTAGGTAAAGAACGTCCGCCACTTGTAAAGTATAAAGGACAGACAATTAAATATACCGCCATAACAAAATATTTTAAGTATTCAACTTGATGATGCCTTACGTTTCTGCTAAATACCTACTTGGCCTCGGGCAAGATATGTGAAAGAGAAGTCTTTCTTATCCAGATTGAGACAGGTAACCAGGTAGGAATGGGGACTGAGAGGTCATTCACCTAGTTTATACTATAATTGTGGGTTTTTTTTTTACCTCTCATTGTTTATGCAGCTGGAGCGTGAGGACATAGGGCCAACAAGTCCGCAATTATGAAACAGCTTCTGAAGGCCCAGGGTGCTGCCCTCCTGATGATATCACGGGCGTGCAGAACCACTTCTACTATGGCTTTGCAGTTGCTATTGGGAAAATTACCTCTACACTATGAAATACAATACAAACATATGACGTATCACCTGAAGAAATCAGTACCTGTTACTTTGGATTATGTGCAACTTGACCTATATGCTTCTTCAACATCTGAGAAGAGAAGTCTTCGTTCCATTTATGTAGATAAATGACAAAGAGACTGGTCAGCTTCGGAACTTGGTGCCGTGGTCAGAGAATTTTACCATCGGTGAAGGAGTTCAGGAAGGAAGAATCTTTGTAGTTTGCACGTGGATTGCATGGTACATTTTTACTCACCGGCCACGGGATTGTTAACAGCAGATTATTCAAATTAGGATTGTCTCCTACCCCGCTTTGTCTCTGTGGACAGGAAGAGAGTATTGACCACATTATTTTCGATGGTCAAAATTATCAGAACTACAGGCGTGAACTGCAGATACCTTCACAATGGGAAATAAACCTGCGCTTATCCGATCTCAAGCAGCATTTAGAGCACTGAACACTTTTGTCTCACGTGCTTTTAAAAGAAGAGAGGAGCTTAGTCTCGTTAATTTGAGATAATTTTTTCAGGAGTTGATGATGATGATTGGATACTCATTGTAATCAAATATACCCTGCTGGACATTGAACCTGTACATAGTGTAAATTCTTGGTGTTCTTCTGAAGATGCAGAACCTGTTTATAGCTTGATTGGATTAAAACAAATAAATAAAATAAATTACTTGTTTCTCCGAGGAAGTGGCTGGAGCAATGTCTACAAGAAATTAGACATAATTATATCTCAAAAAATCTTGTTGATCCTAGCTTCTGGGATGGGATCCTTCATGGGATTATTTCCCATGGAAAGAGAAACCAGTCCACTTCTCCACCTCTATTTCTTTTAGTCTTGTTTTATTTCTTCTACCTTCTAACTATTGGAGGGTTCCTCTATTTGATCCTCCTCTCTTCTATTCTTTCCTACCTCTCCAGCTCCCAAACATCTCCTTCTATATTAAATAGTAATATTTTAACAATATAAATTTAAACGTAAAAATTCTTTTCCTACTTTTTACGGTTTTGTGATAGTAGTATTAGTAGTAGTAGTAGCAATGCCATGTGATGCAAGAAAGCAAGCGTATCAGCTTATGCAGCATCAGCCAAAAAAAAAAAAAAAAAAAAAAATACAAAACAATCCCCTCTAAATATTTGTCCAGTTCCTCCTTAATTGTATTTAACTTATCAACTTCCACAACGACAGATGGAAGTTTTTTCTAGCAATTAACCACCCGCTGGGTAAAGACAAATTTCCGCACATCTATTCTACATCTGTCCTTCCTCAATTTCAATTTATGCCCCCTTAGGTTCGTAATCTGAACAAGTGGAAGAATCCCATCAGAATTCAGCGTGCTCAACCCATTCAAGGCCTTATACACCACAATCAGATCACCTCGCAGGTGCCTAGTCTCCAGCCACTGCAATTTGCAGAACTTAAGCCTCTCTTGGTAACAGGATCCCTTCATTCTCCTCACCAATCTTGTTGCCCTTCTCTGTACACGCTCAAGTAAATCTACATTCTTCCTAAAAAGAGGCCTTCAGATCTGCACGCAGTACTCAAGGCGTGGCCTGACCATTGCCTTATACAGAGGGACAATCACCTCCTTCTCCCTGCTAGCAAAATTCCTGTATATCATTGACAACACCACACGACCTGCCCTGGCAGCCTGTCTGCATTGCTCAGAAAACTTCATATCTGACTGCACAATTACTCCCAGGTCTTTTTCATTTTCTACATCCTTAAGTGTAGTACCACATAACTGGTACATTTCTCTGGGGTTACTTCTACCCATATGCAGTACTTTGCATTTTTCAATGTTAAACTTCAGTTGCCACTTCTCAGCCCATCTGCCCAAATTTTCTAGATCCTGTTGCAGTAACACACTGCCATTACTGTCATTAACAACCTTGCCAACCTTTGTATAATCTACAAACTTCGATACTAAGCCTGATATATCTTCATCAATATCATTGATAAATATACAAAACAACAGTGGACCCAACACCGAACCCTGTGGGACTCCACTAATAACATTAGTCCACGAAGAGCAGCACCCATTAATTACCACCCTCTGTCTTCTCCCACTCAACCATCCTTTTATCCATTGTAGCAACTTACCCTTAATACCATTCTGCTCCAATTTGTACAATAGTCTTTCATGCGCAACAGTATCAAATTTCCTGAAATCCAAATATATGATATCAAAATTATTTTTTGCGTCCAGTTCCTTTGTAACCACATCATAATATCCTATCAAATTTGTCAGACAAGACTTTCCCTTAACAGACCCATGCTGTGTCTGAATTATTGCTGCAGTCTTGTCTAGATGATCCTGCAATGCATCTTTAACCCGTGACTCCATTATTTTACCCGGAACAGGAGTTAAACTAACTGGTCTGTAATTAATCGTGTCACCCTTCGATCCCCCTTTGTGAATTTGGGATACATTTGCACATCTCCAGTCCTTGAGGACCTCCCCTGAGTCCAAGGATGCTCTCATAATTATGACTAAGGTTTTGCTTAGTTGCTTTGCCGCCTCCTTTAATATAACTGGATAGATCCCATCCACCCCAGGTGCCTTCCTTATGTTTAACTTCAACAATTTCTCCTCCACTTTGCTCTCAGTTATTACAAGATCATTAAGCACCCTGCTACAATTTGATAACCTTGTGGCATTTTAAAACCTTAATAATTCCTCACGTGTGAATGTAGATGCAAAATACTCATTCAGTTTGTTTGCTATCTGAGCAGGATCATCAACAGTCGAACCATCGATGTCAAGTGGACCAATCAGATTCATCCCCTTCCTTTTAGAGTTTATATAAGTAAAGAAATCCTTGCTGTTTTTCTTAGCATCCTTTGCCAAAGATTTCTTAATCTGCCTTCGCCTGCCTAACTTCCTTTGTGACTTGATTACAGACAAGCTTATATACGTATATCATAGGTTTCTGTGTAGCCTGATAATTTATATGGATCCCATGCATTTTTCTTCTCTGCCATATGTCTCATTAGTTCATCTGACATCCATTTAGGTCTAAACTTTGAACAATATTTCTTAACAGGTATGAAAGTTTTAGTAGCATCCACGATTAATTCCTTGAATGCTTCCCACTTAGAATTTACTGTTGGTAACATCGTCAGTTGATCCCACTGTACAGAATTTAAAAACTTTCTGAGACCACTGTAGTCACCTTAACGGAAACAAAAACCCTTTCCTTTACCCCTGATGGGTAATTATATCTTTAAGTAAATCAAGAGTATTACTCTATCTGGTTACCCCTCGAACATGCTGCCGCAGAAAACAATCATCCAATAAATCCACAAAAGGCTGACTAGTGTGTGAGTGACCAACCCACAAGTTCCAGTCAATATCTGGGAAGTTAAAATCCCCATTATAAGACATTCCGATTTACTGGCCCACTCTATTTCTCTGTACAATTGTTCATTGTACTCATTCGAGTCATTAGGCCTATAACACACTCCTACTCTTATTTTTGCTTTCGCAGTGCTTATGTCACACCAAACTGACTCAACAGTGCACTGTTCATCTATATCAACTGGATAAACTTCCTTTGATTGTATGTTTTGCTTAATTAACAGCATAACACCTCCTCCCTTCCTATCGTGTCTATCCTTTCTGTACACATTGTACTTCCCAAATTCCAGTTCGGCATTCCTTATATCAGTGTGACACCATGTCTCTGATATCCCAACAATATCCCCCTTTGATGTCTTGACCAACACTTCAAATTCATCAAATTTATTTACTATACTTCTAGCATTGGTATACATGCAAGTAAATATGTTCCTATTCTTATTATTAGTTACCCTAACACATCCCACCTGTTTCACGATGACTGCCATCAGTCCCTGAAACCCCCAGCACCCCTCGCTCCAGGTCGCTACTTATTCTAAAAAAAGTTGTATATTAAGTAGTAATCTACAAAAACTGTTATCTAAATTAAAAATAAAAATAACCAGCGTATCTAGAACTATAAGGCTTCTTATAAAGTTCAATATAAAATCACAATTAGGTAAATAAAATGGCAAACGCTTTTTCGGAGCCCGTAATTCACAGCTGTAATTTTTAAAGAGAGTCAGCGTCCTCAATGATTAATAATTAATGTTTATTCTCTCAAAACTAAAGAAATTTGAGACATACCGTTGAAGTAACCTTGTTTCTTACGTTTATCTGTAGGATATGCTTCTATATTTGTACCGTGTAATTTTTAAAACACTATAATAATTACAAAATATCAAAATCTCTACTCACCGTGATTTTTATCCAAAATCTCCTCTTGTCTTTAGGATTTTCATTGTTATAGCATATCGCCTTTTTGGTTTTTCATAATTAAGAGATCCATGAAAAAAATAATAAAAGGGTTTCTTTTGTAATAAATTACAAAATTACAGAATTATAAATTATAAATTACAGAAATAGTACTGTAATTTATTGAGTTTCATTGCTTAAAAATATGAAACGAATAAATATCGGACATCTTTCTGAGGCCCATTATATCGGACATCTTTCTGAACGTCTTTCATAAATATCGGACATCTTTCTGAATTTTAAAAATCGCCCATTGGCCATTTTTAAAATTCACAATGGCACTCCTTGTGGATTGCGATTCATCTGTCAGAAATAGACTAAAGAGAAAAGTAGGTTCAGAACACTGCAGCAGAACACACAATGGAAGATTTTCCTACATTGGAGCATTTTTCAATGGTTTCTTTAACACCTACAGTAGTCCCTCTGACTGATGCGACTCCGCTACCGTGCCCACTAGATAGTGGGTGGGAGTGGGGTTATCGAACAATGGTTAAACGGAAATGGATTGCCTGGTCTGATGAATTGCCATTAAAATTTCATCATTCAGACAGATGGGTGTCTGAATGGTGCATACAGTTCGCAACTCTCATTGAACCGCATTGGGCTGGTTCGACAAGCATTGTGCTGAGTTCTCCATCCTCTCCTATCCGCCAAACTGGCCCGAACTCAGTCCCACTGAATATGTGTTGGACGTTGTGGAGATGGTATTTCTGTCGCCTGGATCCAGTACTAACGAAACCTTTGTGGTGTCTACGCAGCGACATAACCAGGCTCTGTCGCACCCTAATGGTAACGCAGACAGACACGACGTCATAGTTCCCAATGCAAAGCTGTCTCACTTCGATTTTGTTGGGTCACTTCTCGCAATGAAACCCTACAAAATCTTAGATTTGAACTCCCAGATTCCACAAAGAAACTTATAATTGTTTTTCCATAAACTCATAGAGCTGAATTCAACCTCAATGTCTATGATGGACATGACTGAATATGAAGGATACTTGAAGAACGTTTACTGCAAGAAATTTGTCCTAACTGTGAAATTGGTAGCAGACGTTTAGGGCACGTTTCTAGTAGTATGAACTATGCCCATTGGCAGCGATGTTAGGAACGATGACTGCCGCATCTTACACTCGTGTTCTAGACATTAATGATAAAATTAAATCACGGAAAATCTCATTACAATAGCCAAAGTTTACTTTCTTCTTAAGAGTATCAAATAAATGATTTGTACTACTTACCTCTGGACGCTCCTCACATATGTAATCTACCAGACTGTCTATGGTTGTAAAATCGAAGCAATAACTCATCGCTGTCTAAATATAACAGTCAAAGAAAAATGGATGAAATAAATTTACAGGTGAATTGCAGAGAATTGTGAAACACAGAAAGCTTATTAAAATCACGATAATTCTTGCGATTTTATTATCAAGTTTCAGCGAAGGTTATAATGACAATATAGTACACGTGCTGCAAGATAAAAAAAAATATATTTACCTCATTTTTTTGCAAGTCTTCTGGCATAAACTGTTTCGCACATTCTTTAAACCCTTCTGTTGAATCTATATATAACATTTTTGGTGAAACAAGAATGAGGTCCTATAAACATCCACAAATAATGTTCAGCATTGTTATTTTTTCTTAGAATCTTTCTGTTTTCGCAAATCTTACTTATCCATCTCCTCCAATGGTTTGTATAGTTTTGTATAGTATGCAATACCTTGCAATACTGCCTGATGCAATATGAGCATTATCTGACGCAATACCTTTGCTTCGCGACAAACAAAATAACTGTTATCTTATACGTTTCGCTACAAACGTTACTTTTTTTAAGATAATGCAGTTTTTTTTTGTCCGCCACTGTATATCACTAAGGCGCAGATGTGAGAAATCACAGGTGGCGCCTGACCCTAACACTATGTATATCACTAACGTTGTAAACAAATACCAGGCTATGACAAGATGCGTTCACCGGGGTTGCCCCCAGGGCTCTGTCCTTGGGCCATTCCTCTGGTCCATTGTTCTGGACGAGTTCCTGGGGTTTGACCTGGGTGGAGCCAGACCCTTAGCCTTCGCTGATGATCTTGTTCTGGTGGTGCAAGGTGACACAAGAGCGGCACTGGAAGCAAAAGCAAATACAGCTCTGGAAAAGCTCCAAAACTAGGCAGCACTCCACAACCTCTCAATTTCTGGTGAGAAAACAAAATCGATTCTCCTCAAAGGAAAGCTACAAATACGCAGGCCTCCAACAATGAAGTTAAATAACATCCCTATACGTCTCTACACAGAAGTCAAATACCTGGGAATCTACATTGACACCGGTCTTACCTTTCACTCTCATCTGAAGTACTTATCCACAAAAATCCGAAAGTATACGGCTATGATAAGAAGAGTCAGCACAGCGGACTGGGGTTTGAAGCATAAAGCTTTGTCTCTCATCTATAAAGCGGCGTTTCTCCCAATTGTGTGTTATGGAGCCTCAGTTTGGTGTACAAAGGCTATCCTGGAAAAGAACAAGCGTAAACTTGACTCAATACAAAGATTCATGATGTTATCTATCTGCAGGGCATGTCGCACTGTCAGCACCCCTGCCCTACAGGTTATTACTGGATGCTTGCCACTCTATCTTGAGGTGATTAAAAGGGGACTTGACCATCGATTAAAGAAGGGAATTCCGACACAGTTGTTAAATCTTCAACTGCAGCTTACCAATGACCTGAAACAAGAAAGAAAACGTATCTTCACACACCTTCAAGGAATTTGGCAGCATTCATGGGAAACCACGCCCAAAGGAGAAATTACCAGAAGATTCCTCCCATCCATTGACATGACTTTCCCGAAGTCACCTTCCTGGTTTTCACCTGGTCTGCAAGTTATATTCCTGATCACAGGACATGGGCCCTTTCAACAAAAATTGACAGCAATGGGAATTGAAAGCAATCCATTCTGCCACTGTGGCGAAGAGGAGTCATGGGGGCATGTCATGTATGAGTGCCCTGCTTACGATGATTGTAGGCTCAATTTTTTTACTGAAATCCAGGAGAACCCTCGTAACCATGAAACATACCTGCTTCAGAATGAAACAACATACAAAGCCTTAACGAGTTACGCACAAGCTGTCTTTACCATCAGACGGGCAAAGTTTGCTGAACTTAGAGCTGCTCAGAACAACGACCTTCAAGTGCAAACACAAACTGGGGTCGGATAGCATTTTCCCAACTGATAAAAGAGTAAGACTGAAGATTAAAATACTATGCTGGCATCATCATGGTTGGCACTCCTTGAAAAGCTGACTCCCAGAGAGTGCTTGGCGTTTGGCACTCGCACAGTGGCGCCTGCTCCTGTGACTTTTGATCCCTCTACCCATCCCCTATTTCTCCTTACTCGGGTGGACTGCCTTCTCTATCTGTCCACTTTAGCTTGTTCCTCACATTCAGATCCCTCTTCCTCTTGTTCCCCAGGCCTTCTCTTCTCTTCTTCTCTTTTCTTTTTTTTTTTTTTTTAACTTGGTCTTCGTCCAGGACGCTCAGGCGACCCTGGCGGAGACCAGCCAGAGAATAATGGGCAGCCTGGCTACCTCCTAGCGGTGTGTGCGGGCAACGTGAGGTCCCACCAGGGGCCCTGCAGCCAAATGCCAGGACACCCAACAGAACCTAACGCAATATGTCATATACAACAGACAACACTTTTCTGGCATTTACAGTAGTTCTGTATTTCTTCACAGCGTACATACATATGGCGCAGATGTGAGAAATCACAGGTGGCGCCTGACCCCAACACTATGCACACCCTAACACTATGTATATCACTAACAAGTTTTGCTGCTAGTTCCTGCATTGTCGATCGTATCTTTGGTTTATTGTGATCTGACTGTGGAAGTATTTCTTTAGGTGTTATTAACAGTTTTAAGGTGAAATATTACTTAGCTTTGTGATACAAAAACAGCTATCTGATTAAGTGAGTGTGGTTTACCACATCGGCAGAGCCAATATGGCTGCCATGTGGTAAAGATCGTCGTCGGCGGATCTAGTTTTGGAGGGAAACGTAAATTAGTTTTCCTTTTTTGCGTTGAACCTAAAAGGAATTGTTCAAGAACACAGGATTTAGAAGTTAGAATTATTGAAATACTGTAGTTGTTTTTACTAATATATTTGGAAGTTGCTTATTTAATACTACTAATATTAATCTATTTGTGAGTTTTTGATATCAAAGAATTATGGAAGATAGAAATCCTAATGGTAAACGATCTTTAGACAGATCCAGCGGGGAGGGAGAGGATACTTCACCCCTACTCCCACCTAAAATTCCCCCTCGACGTGGGCACCTGTACGTGGTGAGGGGACCTCCCAGTGACGCTGCTGGACTTCCAGACTAGCATCACTGGGATCCAACGCCCACAGCCTAGGTTCCGGGCTTACATCAATGGAATCCGGCGTGTTTGCCGTGCGCTGCGACCCGTGGAAATTCGGAAAGGGGGATCCTGGTGGTTGAGGGGCCCAGCTTCAATACACCACTTTGGCCCCTGCTTCGACAAGACGGGTGGTCCTGGAAGGCCCGGCTAGGATCAATCGGCTAGTAGGCTCGCCTGCGAGGGTCAACCGTGTCAATGCCACGCCCCTACCCTCATGGTCCGAGGGACAGGATTCAGGCTGGCGGCGGTGCGGGTATAGTGTCTGGGTAGCCCTGGCGTCCCACTCCCGAGCGCATTTATTGCATGCCGGGTAGTGGGCGTCCCTTTGGGCTCCGTGGTGGGTGGGGAGCCCGGGCACTGAACAACTTAAAAATTTCCATGAATCCTGATAAACTTACTTCTTCAGGAGCCCCAACCCGGTCCCTATCTGAAAACATAGACGGAGAGGCAGATATTATTGCAACAAAGAGGCAGCGAACTGAAACATCATCATCAGGGCCAGTCCCAAGATTCCTAATTATTCATTCCACCGGTGAAAAACCGATTGGTAAAATGTCGCCCTTTTTTATTCAAAAACGGTTAGATGGGTTAGTAGGTTCTCCCAAATCAGTTAAGAGGCTCCGTTCTGGAGACCTCTTAATTGAAACTAAAAATGACAGGCAATCCGAACATCTACTCCGAGTAACATCAATCGGAGGAATCCCTATAACAGTGACACCACACAGAACACTCAATTCATCGAGAGGTGCCATTTCGGAGTGGGACCTTCTCGACGTCACCGAGGAGGAAATCTGCTCCGAATTAAAACCACAGGGAGTCATTGCCGTCAAGAGAATCACTGCGCGAAGGGATGGAAAAATTGTTAAAACCAGGAGCGTAATCCTGACTTTTAACACTCCTAAACCTCCTGACGAGATTAAAGCTGGATACATCAACTGTTCAGTGCGTCCATACGTTCCGAACCCTTTACGGTGCTTTAAGTGCCAGAAGTATGGACATTCTCAAATGGCCTGCCGTGGAGTCCTTGCATGCGCTCGATGCGGTGCAAAGGACCATGATACAACAGCTTGTTCAGCCGCAAAACCCACCTGTATTAACTGTGAGGGCGAACATCCGGCCTACTCACGAGCATGCCAGAGGTGGAAAGAAGAAAAAGAAATTCAACGGCTGAAGGCAGAGCTAAATATATCATACCAGGAGGCAAGGAAATCGGTCAAACCCCTGAATATCAACAGACCTACCTACGCCCAGAAGGTAGCAGGGAGGTGTTCCGTCGGGACTCAGACGGACATGACCATTCCTCCAAAGGAGTCTTTCACTCCCATCGCGCGGTATCTCTTAAGTTCGCAAAAACCTACACAGAAGGACCAATCAGCTGCCACTCCTATATCGGTACCTCCTAATGCTCCACAAATTACAAAGGTAGTTATGAAAGAAAAGAATAAGAAAGGGGAAGTCCCCCCTAGTACCCAAGAAAAGATGGATGTCGAGCAGAAGGAGGTACCCGAAGAGTCAGTCTTGGAACTCTTTGCGGAGGAGGAAATGGACACGGGACAGCGTCCTTTCTTCCCCAAAAAAGATAAATCCAAGACTGACAAAAGTAAGCCCTCAGCACCTCGGAAGCCGCCTGATGGACCCACCAAGCCAAAATAATGGCTAAATTCCTACAATGGAATTGTCGTGGATTCCGGCGAAATATAGATGACATCAAGGCCCTCCTGCAAAAGCACGAGCCAGTTTGCTTTTGCTTGCAGGAGACATATCTAAAGGCAAATGATGATCCCACCATGCACAACATCACAGTTTTTCGAAAGGATAGAATTGCGGACGGCTCTGTACATGGGGGAGTGGCTATCCTTGTGGGTAACCATACCCCAATGCAGCCCTTGCTAATTACAACCAGCATAGAGGCTGTTGCAATTCGCCTTTCAGTGGGATTCTTATTAACTGTATGCTCTATTTATTTGCCACCTGGGACTGACATCTCCCAGGCAGACCTTGATGATCTTCTAACGCAGTTGCCTCCCCCTTTCTTACTTCTCGGGGATATGAATGGACATAACACCCTGTGGGGTAGTGCTAACATCAACGGAAGGGGACGAGTCATAGAGCGTATGCTCAATGACAATGACCTTTCCCTTCTAAATACTGGAACAAACACCTTTTTCCACATGCCTACCCGTACCTTTTCTGCCATTGATCTCTCTATCTGCTCCCCTTCTCTGCTCCCTTCACTCACTTGGGAAGTGGAGGAGAATCCATACGGAAGTGATCACTTCCCTGTGATAACCTTGTTACACAGTGGGAGACCATGTCTTCCCTTCAGGTTACCACGGTGGAAGTTTGATCAGGCTGACTGGACTGCCTTCCAATATCAGGCAAATTTTGATCTTAGTACAGTCAGTCAAGAGCCTATCAATGATGCAGTTAAGTACATCACAGAAAATATTGTCCAAGCAGCTGCGCATACTGTTCCAAAAACATCTGCCCGGTTTCTACCATTTCCCAAACCCTGGTGGAATTCACAATGCACAGCAGCAAAAAAGGCTCAAAACAAAGCGTGGGGGATATTCCGCCGATATCCTACCACGACCAACCTTATAGCCTTTAAACGTGCACGAGCCAAAGCACGCTACATCCGTCGTCAGAGTCAAAAGGAATCGTGGATCCGTTTTACATCATCTATTAACCAGTCTACCAACTCTAAGGTAGTCTGGGATAAAATCCGGAAAATGAAGGGAAAATACACAGCGCACCCCTCATCGGTCCTTGAATATAATGGATGTACTATTGCAGACTTTACTGCAATAGCGAATGCTCTTGGGGAAACTTTTTCTAACATCTCTGCAACATCATCTTACTCCCCAGAGTTTCTGGTCCTAAAGCGCAACGCTGAAAAACAGGCCCTTAAATTCACATCGAAGGGATCCCACCCATACAATGGGCCATTTAATATCCATGAGCTGAAAACAGCACTCGCCCGTACAAAGGCTACCGCTGTTGGACCAGACAACATCCATTATGAAATGATCAAACATCTTTCACCAGAATCCATGGACCGTCTGCTCCTCCTGTACAACAGAATCTTCCTCGAGGAACACTTTCCGGAAACCTGGCGCAAGGCAACTATTCTTGCTTTTGCTAAGCCAGGAAAGGATCCTAAATATCCAAAAAACTACCGTTCTATTGCTCTGACCAGCTGTGTGTGCAAAATATTGGAGAGAATGGTCAATGCTCGGCTCTTATGGTATTTAGAATCGAATGACCTTCTCTCCCGCTTTCAGTGCGGCTTCCGAAGAAATAGGTCCACATTGGACCACTTAGTTAGACTGGAAACATCTATCCGAGATGCTTTCCTAAAAAGAGAACATTTGGTGTCGGTGTTCTTTGACATGGAAAAAGCGTACGACACAACTTGGAGATTTGGTATTTTAAAAGACCTATACAATCTCGGTCTGAGAGGCCACCTTCCCATTTTTATTAAAAAATTTTTATCCTGCCGTTATTTCCAAGTTCGTGTAGGATCCTCCCTTTCGCGGCCTTTTTGCCAAGAGGAGGGGGTACCACAAGGATCTGTCTTAAGTGTTACGCTTTTTGCCATTAAAATAAATTCTATTTCTGAACAACTTCCTTCAACTGTAAACAGTGCACTCTATGTCGATGACTTCAGCATATTCTCTCAATCATGCAATATGAGGGTTATTGAGAGACAACTGCAACAAGCTATTGACCGTGTTAACATCTGGGCCACGGCCAATGGTTTCAGGTTCTCACCGGAGAAGACCGTTTGCGTCCATTTTTGTCGCAAACGTAACCTCCACCCTGAGCCTGAATTACGACTTGGACAAAGCACCATTCCAGTTGTATCAGAGGCAAAATTCCTGGGACTCATTTTTGACAAAAAGTTGACATTTGTTCAACACATTCGTCAGCTACGTACGAAGTGTACGAGAGGGCTTAACATCCTCCGCTCTCTCTCTTCTACCTCTTGGGGTGCAGACCGATGCACTCTACTACGTCTGTACCGTGCACTTGTACGCTCAAAATTAGATTATGGGTCTCAGGTGTATGCATCTGCCAGAAATAGCGCTGTTCGTTGGCTTGACCCCATCCATCACCAAGCCATTCGTATCGCTACTGGTGCATTCCGAACATCACCTGTCCAAAGTCTGTATGTCGAAGCAAATGAACCATCCTTGTCGCTTCGACGAATGCAGTTGTCTCTACAATATGCCTTCAAGCTGAAGTCCCTGCCGGACCATCCCACGTGGACATCCGTTTTCGAGCTACGATGGGAAAATCTTTATAACACACGGCGGACCGCCAATCGCCCATTCGGCATTCGTGTTCAAGAGCTACTCAATGAGCTTAACATCTCGGTAGACAAGGTCGCTCGATCACCAAAGGAGCCCCTTCCACCCTGGCATGCACAAACACCAGCATGTGACTTCTCGCTCAAACTTGCGACGAAGTCTAATACTCCAGCCTCTGTCTACCTTCAGCTCTATTCACAACACCGTGCAGAACATTCTGACTTCTTGCCAGTTTACATAGACGGCTCGAAGTCAGAATCGTATGTGGGATCTGCTGCTGTCTTTCCAAATAATACCGTATCAGAGCAGATACCCCTTGACTGCAGCATTTACACTGCAGAGCTGCATGCCATAGAGTTAGCTCTAGATCACATAAGAAAACACCGTTACCAACGGAGTATTATATATGCCGACTCAATGAGTGCACTACAGGCTTTATCAGCGATGTCACACACTAATCATCCAACCCTGTCCCGAATCCAGCAGATAATATACAGCCTCTTTGTAAGTGGATTCGATATCCGATTCTGCTGGATCCCCAGTCACATCGGGATTAGAGGAAATGATTTGGCTGACACTGCAGCCAAATCGGCAGCCCTGACGGATAATCTTGACCTTTTAGTCCCCTATACAGACTACAGGCAAGTGATCCGTAGTAATCTACAATCTCAGTGGCAAGATTCGTGGCATCGACTGATTACTACAAACAAACTATGTCGAATTAAGCCTATGATCCATCCATGGCGGTCCAGCTTACGCAGGGATCGCAAAGAGGAAGTTGTTCTTGCTCGGCTTCGCATAGGACACTGTCATCTAACACACTCCTTTTTGCTGAGGGCTGATGACCCTCCTATGTGCGAGCAGTGCGACACCATTTTATCTATCAAACATATTTTATGTGACTGTACCAATTTTAGAAATGCTCGCTATACCGCTTTTAACCATCTGACTGAGCCATATACACTCAGTCAGATTTTATCCGACAATGACCATGTGTCTGCTATTTTTAGTTTCCTAAAAACAGTAAACCTTTTTACTCGTATTTAAAAAAAAAAAAAAAAATCTTATTATTTTAAGGTTTACTATTGTTACTCGTTTACAGATATTTGTCTTTTACAGTTTACAATTGTTTTTATACTCTGACTTAGTGACCTAACTCATTAGGTCACTGAATATTTTACTAATTTTGTTGACAAAGTTTTGGCGCATTATAGCCTAAGTTGCTGATGCGCCAATAAAACTCAACTAACTAACTAACTAACCTAAAATTCCTCAATCTCATGGCGATATACGAAGGTTAGGTGAGTTTGTATATTCCAAAAGTATTGGTCACGAGCAGTTAAGACCCGCGGCTCAGTTAGTACGAGAGCAGAGCACAGGTGGTGAGTTATTTGAAGTGGAGGGGATTGGGTCTATTCCCACCCCTATTTTGAATACAGATTCAAGTACAATGACTAATGAATGTGAAAATTATGCGAGTACAATAACTGATGAGTGTGATAATATTCAAGATGCGTCCTCTGTATATGCGGTCATTTCTAAAATGCGAAAAGATATCACAAGTTTTCTTTTCGGAGAGGCTAATAAGGTGACTAAAAAAAATGGGGATATCATTATGGATAAATGGTGTAATTTGGAGACTGTAACAACTGCACTATTGATAGAAAATGAGAGATTAAAAGCCATTAATGAGGAAATTGATAAAAGAGCTCAATTGCTACAAACAGCGGTACAAACTTTATCTGTGGTCTCTGGCAAACACATTCAACAGGATGAACCAAAGTCAGGTGTAGATACAGATGAGTTCCTGACGGATAGGTTACATACACAAGAGCCTGTGCGTACCTATGCTGATACTGTGAAGGCTACTATTGAGAAGGGTGTTTCTTCTAGTGATCTTATTAAATCATCTAATAATGTTCTAATAATTACAGCTTCAGATAACAGTGACCTGAAAACAAGTTCTGATGTGAAAAATGTAGTTACTACAACTCTTAAAAATGATTTGAAGAATGTAAAAGTGAAATCTTTGCGACTTGTTCGCAATCGAGGAGTGGTTGTGGAAACAGCTACGAAATCAGATTTGGACTGCTTAACTTCAACGGCGGCGTTTTCCGAAGCTGGAGTGATCACTGGCGTTCCTCGTAAAGGTAATCCATCAGTCATAATTTATGATGTCCCACGGGATCTTTCAAAAGACGATATTGTGGATAATCTTTATAACAAGAACTTGATAGATTACGGTTTCACATTAGAAGAAGTGAAGCAACAAACAGTTTTTCGTTTTACTACTCAGGCCAGGTCGTCATCGCTAGTTCATTGGGTTGTTAGCTTCTCACCTAAAATTTATAAATATGTGTCCTCCCTGGACAGGTTGTTTTTGACTTGGAGTTCTCATAAGCACCGTCCTTATACGATAGTCACTAAATGTTATCTGTGTCTTGGGTATGGACATACTACCCAATATTGTTCGCATGAGTCCCCGTCTTGTGGACATTGTGCTCCAAGTGGGCGCGTATTTAATGAGTGTCCATTTAAGGAAGAGCCGCCTAGTTGTATCAACTGTAAGAGACGTAGGAAGGAATATCAGCACTCGGTTAGGGACGGCACGTGTCCCGAGTACTTACGGGCATTACAGACGGCACGATTAAGGACCGCCAATGAATAATAGTTATAATAATACCAATACAAGTTCTATTTCCGGAGCTGGAGCTGTTATTGGAGATAATAATGTTCT
Organism: Mastigoproctus giganteus; assembly: GCF_048544385.1. Lineage (NCBI taxonomy): Eukaryota > Metazoa > Arthropoda > Arachnida > Uropygi > Thelyphonidae > Mastigoproctus > Mastigoproctus giganteus. The sequence continues at coordinate 76,425,692 of NC_143587.1, read as the reverse complement.
TGCTGATTCTCCTGTGTCTTTGCTTGCTGGTATTAGGATTATGTAAATTAACGGTCAGCGTTCTAGAGCAGTATCGGACGAAATTCGAGTGTCTGCCGAGCAAAATGCTATTGATATTATTGCAATTCAAGAGCCTTATACTGTTAAAGTGCAACCTGCATATACTCCAAAGGTAACGGGATTTCCACTCACTGCCCGTATAATTCAACCGGTCTCTGAGGAACTTAAAACATGTATTGTGGTGTTAAATAGTCAGCTTGATATCACTATAATCAATGGTTTATGCAATAGAACGGCTACTTGTATTTTGGTTACATATTTGAATTTTTATTTAATTTCTCTATATTGTCCTCCCTCAGAAGATTTTAATTTATCCCTGAATTATCTAGAAACAATTTTAAATTTCTTGGGTCCACAGAATGTCTTAATAACTTCTGACGTAAATGCTAAATCTCCACTCTGGTTCAATAATGGAAGTGATCGTCGTGGTCATTTGGAGGAATTTATTATTAATAACAGCTTAAATGTAATAAACCTACCTCAAGAAGTAACAACCTTTTCCAGCTCTGTTGGAGAATCAAATATTGATGCGACATTAACTAATTTTAATTTTAAAGCAATTGTTCGTGATTGGGTGGTGATTACTGATTGGACAACAAGTGATCATCGGGTTCTATTTTTTGTTGTTACTGATTTTTCTAAACCTGGAGATCAATTTTTACTACAGCCAGCTTTAGTCAGATTTTCTATAAATCGTATAAATTGGAAATTATTTGAATCATCCATTTCTGCAGATTTCCCTGAACAAGACTTTTCGTCTCTTCACTCTTTTACGGCTGCTGGAATTGCTTCCTTATTACGCCAGTCATTACTTAAGGCCTCTTACAAATCGGCCAGCAAGGAAAAGATTATATTAAAGATCTGTTCCTGGTGGACCTCAGAATTGTCTTCTTTAAGGAAAAAGGTACATCAAGCCCGTCGAAAATATCAGCGTCGACGTAGGGATTGGCATTCTGATGAAGTAGCTTATTTTTGTAGAGGCTATAGCCACACGTAAACGGGAAACATGGAAGGAGTTTGTTCACAGTGCTGGTAATGATAATCCTTGGGATCTTATTTATAATAAGATCCCAAGTAATAAGATTCAATCTTAATAAGATTCACTCTTTAGATGTATACGGCACTGTGAAAGAAGATTTCCTGGAGACTACTGATTGGATAAATACAGTTAATGTTATTCTTGACAGACTATTCCCGGTGGATGATCTAACTACTGATTCTGTTGTACATTCAAATATTCGAGTTGCAAATTCGCTTTATACCATCAATATTCAGACAGAAGAATTTACCATTGATGAGTTAACCTCTGTTGCTAAAAAGATTACTATTAAGAAATGTCCAGGGATAGATCTGGTTGAAAATACATTTATTTTGCGATTTTTCAAATTGCGTCCACAAGTACTGCTTTTACTTTTTAATAAATGTCTCCAAGAAGGTCTCTTTCCTGATATGTGGAAAATTGCGCTTTTAAAACTGATTAAAAAAACCAGATAAACCAGCATTAAATCCTAGATCTTATAGGCCTATTGCACTTTTGCCAAATCTTGGGAAGTTGCTAGAGCGTCTAATGACTCTGCGTGTTACTGATCTTCTTCAGTCGAAAAATATGGTGTCCTCTAATCAATATGGGTTCTGAGTAGGGAAGTCTTGTGAAGATGCACTTGTTGAATTTGCTCGCAGCATTGAGAATTCAACATCAAAGTACACGTTAGCTACCTTTGTTGATTTCGAGGGCGCATTTGATTCTCTATGGTGGCAGAGTGCTCTCGAACGGTTACGATCAGCTGGATGCTCTCAGCAACTGTACCACCTGTTCGCAAGCTATTTCAGTAATCGTCACATTTTAGTGAAATCTAAATTTCAGGAGGTGTCTAGAGAAGTCCCACGAGGATGTCCCCAGGGATCTGTCTTAGGGCCTCTTATATGGAATATGGTATTACAGGATTGGATTTCCCGTTGTTTCAGTAGCACTAAAATCATCGCTTATGCCGACGATCTCACTATCTTAATTCATGGTTCATCTAGATCTGCTATCGAAAGTAATGCCAATGATGTCTTACAAAATTTATTTCAATGGACAGTGGATAATAAATTGACAATAAGTTTGTCTAAGACTAAAATGATGATCTTTGGATCACATTTAAACCCTCAACGACCCCCTTTAGTGAAGATTAATAATAACAGGATTCCACTTGTCTCTGAAACTAAATTACTTGGGATTACAATCGACTCAAAGCTTAATTTTGTCTCTCATTTAAATAATGTAACAACAAAGATCAGAAGATTCACTGGTGCTATTGTAAAAATTTCTCGTTCAGACTGGGGACTTTCTAGACGTACTATGAGAATTTATTATAATGCCGTATTCCTTCCTATGGCTACTTATGCGGCAGGTGTATGGTTTCACAGGCTTAGAACTGTTAAATTTCGATTGAAGTTGGCTACCATGCAACGCACAATATTATTATGTATGTTAAGAGCTTGTCGTACTGTTTCAACTTCTGCACTGCAGGTTCTTTCAGGTGTATTGCCATTGGACCTTCACGTAGCTTACAGAGGTCTTTGTTATAGGTTAAAAAACCAACTATCAACTGAATTTATGGGTTTGGTTCTGAATATTAATTCAGATATTAAGCAAGAACGTAATCGTTTGTAGAATGAAATGATAAATCTATGGCAGACACGCTGGGATACGTCATCTGTCGGATCTGTTACTAGGACTTTTTTTCCCTGAGGTGACCTTTTGTGTAAAGCAGAAACCTGTCTGGTTCTCTTTGGACTTATATACATCCTTCCTCTTAACGGGACATGGATCTCTTAACAAAAAACTATGTCGTTTTGGTCTTTCTAGGACGGAAGCTTGTCAATGCGGGGAAAATGAAAATTGGAGCCACATTTTATTTGAATGTCCGCTGTATAATGACTTTAGAGATGTTCTTCGTTCGTCAGTTTCTACACTCTCTCATGGGCATGAAACTTTGCTGGTGGGAGACAAGAATTCTTATGTTGCTCTTCAGCAGTTTGCATCCGATGTTTTCACAAGAAGAAGAATTAGTTATACGTCTACGAATAATTCTACTCCTTTGTCTGGTGAAGCTACTCAATAGGGAGCAACATTCCCAATTTTTTTTTTTATTATTATTATTTTATTTTAATTTAATTTAATTTTATTTTTTAATTTTATTTTATTTATTTATTTTTTTTTTATTCATTTATTTTTTATTTACTTTTTATTTATTTGTTTATTAATATTATTTATTTTATTTTATTTTATTTTATTATTATTTTTTTAACACCACGGGAAATCCTTTTTTTTTTTTTTTTCTCTCTCTCCTCTGGAGTGGGCCCCCAGAGGAATCTGGCCCATCTTTTGCCAACATCAGGTGGGTCAGAGTCTCGAATTGAGACAGTGCGAGCTCCATTGAGACTGGCCCACCTTCCCGTGGTGTGGACGAGTACCCAGAATCATCTGTCCAATTGACTGATGATTCTGGGTAGCCAAGCGGTCAGACAACTACAGAACACACACATAATACACACAAACATACACTACTTATTTCTGGCCCTTCTACAGTGGTACTGTTCTTCACAGAGATACGAGGCGCCGACCGGGCTAGCCGAGTGGGTAAAGTACCTGCCCGGCAACCCAAAGGTCGCGGGTTCGATTCCCGCCTCGGGCTTGGATCAAAGTACTGCAAAAACCTTGGGAGGTGCAATATGGCCACAGAAGCCGATGCGCCAACAACTACCAAATCAAATAAAAAACAAAAAAAAAGAGATACGAGGCGGAGATGAACTGACGTTCTAGGTGCCGCCCATTACAAAAACACATGTCCACATGTATATCACTAACAAAACCCCATCACCTGACACCCTCTCTGCACTGTTCAGAGAAATAGTAAATGAGACCATAGAATTAGCGAAGTCCTTTTCACTTTCCACTACCCTGATACGTTATTCTTGGATTATATCTTCCCTCATGCAGTACCTTGCATTTTTTAATGTTGAACCTCCATTGCCATTTCCTACCCCATCTTCCTAATTTTTCTAAATCTTGTTGCAGCAGTATACCTTCATTTCTGTGTTCTTAACTAACCTGTCAGCCTTTATATCATCTTAAAACTTCGACATTAAGCCTGAATATACCTTTTTCAGTATCATTAATAAATTATAGAAAACAAAATGGGCCCAACAACGAACCCTGTGGGACTCCACTAACAACATTAGTTCACGAAGAATAGTGTTAATAATAGATGTGCGGAAGTTTGCTTTGGCCATAAGATGGTTGACTAGTGGAACAAACTTCCGTGTGATGTTGCGGAAGTGGATATCTTGTATAAATTCAAATAAGAACTAGACAAACTGTTGGGGGGAATGGATAGATAAAATGGGAATTTTTTTCTTTGGTTGATACTGTATGAGTTTGCTTTTTTGCATCATATATATATAAGAATTTTTATTTTGATTTAAGATTTGATCACGAACACAGAAAAAGGTCACAAAGGATAAAAGAACCCACAATTAAGAATAATTTAAGATTTCAAATGTAAACAAAGTTCAATAAAATAATTAATGATACATACAACGTAAAGAACTAATAAACTAATAAAAGTTGTAAATCCTGCCCCCCCCCCCAAAGAAATATTAAGAATTATAAATTAATATTATACGTATAAATTTAAATATTTATGATTATAAGCATTAGTGCAAATTAGAAAAAGATTCAAGAGGAACCTCTCCCTTTCATAATTTTTCTTAAAACTATGGGCCCGAGTGCTATTGAATCGTTTAAACAAGGTTTAAAGGGTTCAAAACAAAGATCTGACAGACTCATTATCAAAGAACTGCTACGTACTGCATATTGTTTTCTTTATTCCAGGAGGTTCCAGTTCCCTCGAGCAATTTCTACGTTCATCGACCATGACAACGACAGTGATGACTGCTGCCAGAACCAGTAGGACCTTCATCTTGTTATAACTTCTCCAAATCAGCAAAAACTGGCAATGCATTTTCCACCTTAAAACTCCACTTATTGGACTCGAGCGTGTTTATTCAGTTTCAAGGTGGTTTCACTTTTCAAAACTAACTCGGGACAGAGTTCCTGCGTGAGGAAAATTCTTGTCACGTTATGTAGAAGGAATTGCATCTGCATTTTTTAACCAGTTTATCTTTTACATTGCTATTGGACACGTTAAAGTGAACACCGTACCAATTGTATTAGCAATCATGAAATGATAATGTCCTGCGAGCTACTTACGAAATACGTAAAATATTATATTTGCTAAGATGCCACAGTTACAAGAGGTAACAAAGAATACAATATCATAAGATATATTCACGGATATTGCGTATGTATTGCCACATGTCCTTACTTGTTCTTTGTTGCCTGATGCAGATAAAATGTACAGAACATCTCCCTCCCCAATGCTACTACCCAACAAGAAGATGACAAGCAGGGTAACCAGAATGTGAAATCGTGAAGGCCATGGTTGATGGTCTTAACTTGCTGTCACAACCAACGTGGCATTATAAAAAAAATTGAAAGCCCAAATACAATTTTTTACTAAACTTTCGTCTTGTTTTGTACACGAATTACCCAATCAACAATTATCTTGTTACTTCTTTGTGACTCATGAACACTGAGTTCAGATATGACATCCATTTTCCACAACCACATACAGATTGTTCGCAAAACATCATACAATTAATGTTCAACGTTATTGATATAAACTGAGACGACCATCACCCAAGCAACAGGGCATGCTAATACAGAAACAAGATTATCAATAAAAGGATTAGAAGTCAAAATAAATTTCACAGTATGACTATTAATTCAACTACCCAAGTAGGTATATTATATTCGTGAATTGCGTGTGTCCTCTGGTCGATTTGCTGGACGAAAAAGCTCGAGTTTCCCAGGGTTGGGGCGAATGAAACTTGCTACCTATGCCTGAGACGGACTAACTCGGCCACGGTGTGTAAAAAACTCATAAAAGTTCCTCGTCTCATTGACGTGGTTCAAACCCAGTCTTTTTTCCACCAGTTGTGAGAAGGAAGGTGACAAGGCGACAGTGATACTCGCCCAAACAGGATTAGACTCCAATCAAGAGGTAATCGTTATCTAAGTTTTTTGGTCCAAAAATTGTATAATCTTATATAAGTTCTTTTTTGGACTAACTAAATCGCCATGTCTCAAGGCAAACAGGAATTTTCTATTCATAATGAAGACGTTTCAGGTATACCTAAATTAATCCCACTTTTAAAAGAGAAAATAAATGTTAATTGATAGCGAGTAACTTTAAGAAAAATGCTTCACGATATGGGATTTTATTGGAAAAATCAGACAGATTCTAAATGTATATATCGATGGAAGCTTCTCTCAGCACATAAAACGAGCCACATAATTTGGCAAGAGAGAAAGAGAGATTTGGGGCTTTCAAAATCTTCTGCAGAGATCCTCATATAAAGACACGCCAAGTTGAAAAATCGTGTCTATTATCAGTGATTCTCAAACTTTTGTCATTCAAGGTACCCTTGTAATGAAAAAAGCTGTCTTCGGAAGCACCCAGACAACAGTTTTGATTGGTCTGAATAGTGTATTTTGTGATTTTGTGTTTCTGGTGTCATCTGTTTAAGAAGCTCGCAACTCAAAGTGCCGTATCACCCCGGTTGAGAATGACTGCTCTATATGACGTTTAATTCTATGGTACACGTGCCATGAGAAGACGTACATTCCATGCTTTTAGCTCGCAACAATTCCATGCTTCACAGAAAAATTTTCAGATTAATTACTGCCAAGAGCTCTAGTACATGAATTTCTAATTATGTCAATTTCTAAGTCAGTTCAGAATCCTCATCGAGTCTTCCAAACTGAGCAGGAAACGTGTGTCCCTTTATAATGCACCATTTTTTGTTTCATCAAGGTGTGGCTTAAAGACGCACATTCAACAAAAAAGATAGGGGACAGCAAATGGACATTCTTCAAGATGGACCAGTGTAGCAAGCGGAGTACTTCAGGGATCAGTACAGAGGCCACTTCTGTTTCTTATTTTCCTTAATGACTTCGATGAGATAGTGAAGGGAAAATTATCAGTCAGCCAATAATTTAATATTAGTATAATATGTTTATTGCAATCAGTGACTAGTTTTATATGGATTCCTTCTGCAATACCCATAACAGCGACAGTATTAGTAGTGTCGAATAATGCAAGTTTATGCAGCCCCAACAAAAAACAAAAATCCTTCCCATTTTACCTGTTCATCCCCTCCAATAGTTTGTCTAGTTCTTCCTTGAATTTATTCAAGCTATCTCCTTCCACAACGTCAAATCGACGTTTGTTCCAGCAATCAACCACCCAAACACCCTGGCTAAAGGCAAACTTGCACACATCTATCCTGCAACCATCCTTTCTCAATTTGAATTCATGCCCCCTCATGTATACGGAGCAATAGGAAGAATCCCATCAGCATTCAGCTTGCTCAAGCTCTTCAGAGATTTAAACTCCTCAATCACGTCAATCCTCAGGTATCCGGTTTCAGACGCTTTCAGACATTAGCATTAGCATTAGCATTAGCATTAGCATTAGTAGATGCTTGCTTTCTTGCATTTGATGCAAGAAAGCAAGCTTATGCAGCATCAGCCAAAAAAAAAAAAAAAAAACCACTTCCACTTCACCCCTCTGTTCGTTCAAAATACCTGTCCAGCTGAGCCTTAAACTTATTTAGGCTATCAACTTCCACGACAAGGGATGGAAGTCTGTACCACCAACCAACCACCCGCTGGCTAAAGGCAAATTTCCGCACGTCTATCCTACATCTGTCTTTCCTCAATTTGAATTTATGCCCTCTCAGGTGATTAATCTGAGCAAGAGGAAGAATCCCATCAGCATTGAGCATGTTCAAAGCATTCAAGGCTTTATACACCTCTATCAGATAACCTCGCTGGTGCCTAGTCTCCAGACACTGTAATTTGCAAAACTTAAGCCTTTCTTCGTAAGAGCACCCCTTTGTTCCATTCACTAATCTTGTTGCCCTTCTCTATACTCGTTCCAGCAGTTCTACATCCTTCTTGAAATGAGGCCTCCAGACCTGTATACAGTACTCTAGGTATGGCCTGACCATTGCCTTATACAAGGGAATAATCACCTCCTTATCCCTGCTAGAAAAATCCCTATATATCATTGACAATACACCATGAGCTACTCTTGCAGCCCGTCTGCACTGCTCAGAGAACTTCATATCTGCCTGCACAATTACCCCCAGGTCCCTTTCCTTCTCTACCACTGTCAGTGTAGTACCACAGAGTTGATACGTTGCTCTGGGGTTGCTGTTTCCCATGTGTAGTACTTTAAATTGTCAATGTTAAACTTCATTTGCCACCTCTCATCCCATCTGCTCAACCTTTCCAGATCCTGTTGCAGCAGCATAGTGTCAGTAGTGTCCTTGACAACCCTGCCTACCTTTGTATCGTCTGCAAACTTCGACATTAAGCTTGATATACCCTCATCAATATCATTTATGAATACAGAAAACAATAATGGACTCAACACTGAGCCCTGAGGGACTCCACTAATAACATTAGTCCACGACGAGCAGTGTCCATTGATTACCACTCTCTGTCTTCTCCCCCTCAGCCACCCCTTTATCCACAGCAGCAATTTGCCTCCAATGCCACACTGCTCCAATTTTTCCAGCAGTCTTCCATGTGCAACAGTATCAAAAGCCTTTCTAAGATCCAAGTATATAATATCAAAGTTATTCCCTGCATCCAGTTCCTTTGTGACTGCATCATAGTATCCAATCAAATTGGTCCGGCAAGACTTCCCCTTAACAAAACCATGCTGTGTCCGAGCTATAGCTGAAGTCTTGTCTAAATGATCCTGCAGTGCTTCTTTAACCAGTGCCTCCATTAATTTTCCTGGAACAGAAGTTAAACTCACAGGTCTATAATTACTTGTGTCAGCCTTTGATCCTCCTTTGTGAATTGGGGTCACATTTGCATGTCTCCAGTCTGTGGGTACCTCCCCTGAGTCCAACGAAGCTCTCATAATTATGGCTAGGGGTTTGTTTACTTCCTTTGCTGCCTCCTTTAATATAACTGGATAGATCCCATCCACCCCAGGTGCCTTTCTTGTGTTTATCTTCAACAATTTCTCCTCCACTTTACTCTCAGCTATTACAAGAGTCTCTAGCTTACTGCTAGAGTTGAATACACCTCTGGCTTTCCCTTCGCTAAATAACTCCTCATGGGTGAATGTCAATGCAAAATATTCATTTAGTTTGTTAGCTACCTGAGCAGGATCATCAACAGTTGACCCATCGATATCAAGTGGACCAATCTGATTCATTCCCTTCCTTCTAGAGTTTACATAAGTAAAGAACTCTTTGCTGTTTTTCTTTGCATCCCTTGCCAAAGATTTCTCGTAATCTGCCTTCGCCTGCCTAACCCCCTTTTTAACTTGGTTACAGATCAACTTGTATCTATCATAGGCTTCTGTGTCATGTGTTAATTTGTAAGTATCCCATGCATTTTTCTTCTCTGCCATATGCCTCATCAGTTCATCTGACATCCATTTAGGCCTAAACCTTGAACAATATTTCTTAGTTGGTATGTAAAGCCTAGTAGCTTGCAAGATAAGTTCTTTGAATGCTTCCCATTTTGAATTTGCTGTTGGTAACATCATCAGTTGGTCCCACTTTATAGAATTTAAATACTGTCTCAGTCCATCGTAGTCGCCTTTACGGATGCAATAACCCTTCCCTTTACCCCTAATGGTAGTTACCTCTTTGAGTAAATCCCACTTCAACACACTGTGATCACTGCCACCTAGTGGTTCATTTATCTGCAGATTCTTAATGCATGAAGAATCACTACTGATAATCAGATCAAGAGTATTGCTCCCTCTTGTTGCCTCACGAACATGCTGATGTAGAAAACAATCATCCAATAAATCCACAAAACCTTGCTAGTGTGTGAGTGACCAACCCCCAAATTCCAGTCAATATCTGGGAAATTAAACATAAAGCTCTCTCTCTCTGCTAACAAAATTCCTGTATCGTTTGCACGGTTTTTTCTTTCGAATTCCACCTTTTATTACAAACTGGCCAAACTGGTCAAAATCTTGGAACTAACTTTTCCTTTTCTTCATTTATTCCTTCTACATATTCTTTGGAACAATCTTCTTTTGTATACATTTCTTGAAAATCTCCACAATTTGCAAAAATCAAAGTCCAATATTACCAAATTCCCTTTATCTTCTCAACCTTCATCCTAATCCTCTAAACAAGAAGAGTAGTGGAAAGGATTACCTTAAATATCAATTTCAACAATTTGTAATACGTTCTGACCTTATCTTTCCCAATTATATTTCCATATAATTTAGATTTAAATCATCAATACTTCGAAACATTTACAGAAGAACATCTTCTACAATCGCTAGCTAATACTTCAGACACAGTGATGCGAATCCAACTGGAATTTCAGGAAAAGCCACTTTATGTAATTATCTAGGCAGATTATACCACGCGATATAATTTGAGTAAATAATTGCATAAACGGTGCAATTATAAATATGAGAAAAATGCACATGATGAAATGCATTTTAAAAAACGTGACAGGCTGAAAAATAGATAGATAGATAAAGAGAGAGGAGTCATATTAAACATATTATTTTCTTCAAAACGGAATGCAAATAAATTCTTCGAAATTCTGTACACTTCAGAAAACCTTTAATTATCCAGACAATGCACGCATCCCTTGGAGGAAAGTCCTTCACTATAAGTGTTTCAGCAGGCACATGTGGCTGCAGGCTCAAGCAAACACATCCTCGCTTTTGGCAGGTGTTGCAATAGACACCTAATTTTGAGAATTTCCCTGAATGATGAGCGCGCACAACTCATGAACGTGGACTACTTACAGCTTTAAGTCATTCGTTTCATTTCCACTTCCTCTTATGCACATACCCATTGCCAGCTGTTTTTTCAAACGTTTGGCCCTTTCATTTTAAAATGAAAGGGCCAAACGAGGCCCAAACGAGGGCCAAGTGAGGCGTGGAAGGGTCTTCGAAAAGCTACAGGAAATAAGTGTCATAAAGCAAAGTGTATGCAGTTGTTAAAATGAACCAGCCGCGACGTATTTTTGGAGATATTCTACAATGAAACTGTCATTTGGACTCTTAAATGATGATGAATTAGACAGTGTACTTTGCTATTCAAATAGCTGCGTTTATTTTATCAGCTTTTAATTCTTAGCAGTGAATTTAGTGTTAATAAAAATGTATTGATTAATTAGGCAGGAATTCCAATATTTTTCAATGTACACTGTTTCAAATTTCGCACATGAATGGCACGCTTTCTTGGATGTGCTGGTGTACAGTGTTATCACCTGTTGGGACAGAAAGGCGTTTAGTTAAAGCGACGTCACCTATGACAGTCCCCACACATGATATCATATATAAAAGAGGTGCATTATCATCAGTATTATGTATAGCCATATTCTTTTTATAAATCCTATCACTGGAAGTTTCTTATCATTGGTTGTATTTAGGGATCATTAAAATAATAGTTTAAGCCTGCTTGAACATAATAAGAAAGGCATGCAGTGAGTCTGTTGAAAAGACATAAAGTAGTATAATATTGCATTGATCCTCGATGTTTCTACAATATGTCAGACATTTCTACATTGCAAAAGAACCTTGTTCACCAGTTCACCGCTTACTGTATCTTTGAGTGGAAGAGCATCGTGTCTATGGTTATTTCTCTCTTACCAACGCGCTGCTGTGATAATTAAGGACAGTTTTGATCGTCGATACAATGCCTTCGACCAATTACCAACCAGTATATGCAAATTTATGATACTTTTAGATCATTTTAAACTGCTCAGTTCCATAGAATGGAAGCTGTTCAATTCTATTAAAGTTGGGTCATATAGTTTGCATAATAAAAATGCACCAGTCTATATGATGACGGTGAAGTGAAAGAGTTCTCTACAAGCTCATAATCTTTAGAAAGGGTTCTCTATCTTCCCATACTGTTTAGAAACAGTTCGCTGCTGTCCCAAAAGCTTTGGAAAGAGTTCTCTATCGCACCATAGTGCCCTCGTGGGTAGCACAGTTAGTATAATCACCGTCTTCCCCCACACGCGATGGAGAAGGTCTGAGTTGAGTCCCGTTAATGACGCGAGGAATTTAATGGGTATTTCTTACAATGTGGTTGAGTTAATTGATCTCAGACTACCAGGGCTAGAAGAAAAGCGCGGTCTTCTGGGTTTATCTTACAGATACTCGAGTTTTGCGTCCAGCAAACAGAAAATATAAATAAATATGCACTTTGTTGTAAGTTGCACGTGTACAAGCAGGTACCATGACTTTACAACACCCTTCAAGGCACCAGACTAGGAGCTTATGGGTGGTAGCCCAATCCTGTAGAATCTGTATTGGCAGAAACGTCAAGGGAGGGGCGGAATTGCCTGGAAAAATTAGGATAAGATCGCTAGAAAATGCCTGAGGAGAGACCGGTGCAAGATCAAGGTTGAGGAATTCGTTCATGACCACATTCTAAAGGAATGGGCCAAGGACCGAACCCTGAGGACATCCTTGGTAGATGTAGCGAGTCACGTGTTGATATATATTGGTAATAGATACTTTTCTATTGCGGAAATAATCCTGAAGACAGTTGCAGAGGTTGAGGGATGTTAGCTTTGGGGAGGATGCTTGGCCACCATACCAAGTCGAAAGCCCCGCGGAGAAACAAATATGACGTGGAACTACTTGGTGTCGGAGATGGTGAAAGAAGAGGTGAGGTGTCTGAGGGCGTCTTCAGTGCTCGAGTGTATCGGATCCTTGTCGGAGGAGTTCACAAAGGAGGAGTGTACCGGAGGAGTTCACAAAGAAGTTTATAACAGAAATAGAAATTGTCTCTCGCAAACCTCCAATATGATTCTCTCCGGGTCTCTAGACCACCTACCTATTAGCTGCTTATTAACATAAGGGGACATAAATGTTCTTTCAGGACATGGTCCTATCAACCAGAAACTAACTTCTTTGGGCATTGCTTCAGATCCCATCTGCTACTGCGGTCAGATAGAAGACTGACATCATCTAGTCTATATATGCCTCGTTGCAAGGACCTTCGTAGCCAACTAATCACACATATACAACAAAAAATATATTATTTTTAGGCCACCCGAATAATTAAATTCATCTGCCGTGCTGTATGTCATACGTCTGTTATTGAGTGTGTTCTATGGTCGATTTTCCTGTTTTTTTGGACGAAAAACCCCAGTTTGTGGGGGAGGGACCTTGATATTTCCGCCTGAAACTGACTAATTCAGCCACGGAATGAAAAAAGCCCATTAAAGTTCCTCATCGGCGGGATTCGAACGCGAGCATTTTCCGCCCGGTGTGGGGAGGACGGTGACGATACCACTAATCACATATATACAGACCATCCACAAGATAGGAAGCATCTTTTCATACTACCAGGCTTTTACCAACCTCTCTCTCAGCTTTTCACCGCAGAAGAACACTAATGGCCATAGAAAATCACACTTCTTCTGACCATGACTAATGTCTCTCTCCTTCTGCACCTTTATCCAGACCTGAGGATCAAACTGGTCATCCTCACCTAAAACCTTTGTCAACTGAACCTGGACTTCACTTAAACCGGACACGACTCTACCGAAGGTGACGCTACTATTATCCCTAACTAGGACTTACAGCGTCTTTAAGTATTTCCCTGGGTTGACCTTCTACTTCCACCTACATGGCCTGCTAACTCTGAAACATCCAAGCAGGGTCCCATTGCTAACCCAGCCATGTGGCTGGATAGGATTTCACCTGACTACCCACACTTATCCGGATATACTCTGGGTGGGATGCTGCTAACCCATTCCTCGAATTCGGTAGGATCCAGTAGTTTAAGACTACTTTGACCGCAAGGGCCCATGAGGGGCGCTACTGCCAAAAGCAAGACCATAACAACAGAACCCAGCATAATTCTACTCATAACCCACACACAATATTTTTTCTGGCGTTTATAGAGTACGGTTCACAAGAGTACTTATGGCGCAGTTGTGGGAAACCACCGGTGGTGCCCCCTCCTCAAACACTATGTACACTATGTGTCCAGGGCGGAATTCAAATTGGTTTAGAGCTTGCAGGTTTGCTGTTTATAGTTGTGCTGGAGTCTTGAAAGTAGGAGATGTTCGAACACTTTTCTTGTAACAGAACAGAGAGAAGTACTATAGATCTATAGGACTTCGGTTGCTCCGGTGGCTCGAAGGAATTTTTCAGGATGAGGCGCAGATTGGCCTCTTTCCAGGCATCTGGGACGGAACCAGCAGAAAGGCACTGGCTGTAAAGATAAAGTGTTAGAGTCGGTTGGGCTTCGGCAGTCTTTTTAAGTATCTTCTCCTTCCAAAGATCTGGGTTGGGTCATTTCTTGTCTTTCACCTTGTGTAAGGCAACGTTAGTTCTTCTGCTTTAATGGGATCATTCAATTGGGTGGTTGGTCCGTGTCTTGAAAGCAAATCGAGCAGAGAACACACGCAGTTTATGAATATAATATACATGGGTATAAAATTAGTCTTTGGGTGGCCCTAATACGACAGTTTTTGTTTTTAACATTTTTTTTTTATATTTCACAGAAATAACAATTAGCAATTAAAAATACAAGTGGAACGAAACCTATGTCTACATTTGCTTGTTTAGATGAAACATTTTACATAAACGTATTCAGGAACAAAATATAGCATTTTCTGTAAAAGGTTTATTTTTCCAAATATGCGGTACATATTAATTAAATGATATTAAACCTAGTCTTCATTTGAGAGTGCCCCTACTTATCCCTGCTCAATGGGTTAATCTGTGGAAACGTCAGTCGCAGCTGTGGAAATTTCTGGCGTATCTGTGGAAATTTCTGGCGCCTCTGTGGGAGCTGCTTCCGCTTCTGTGGAAACTTCAGGCGCCTCTGCAAGAACTTCAGGCGCCTCTGTGGAAATCTCAGGCGCCTCTGTGGAAACTTCAGGCGCCTCTGTGGAAACTTCAGACGCATCTATTGAAACTTCAGACGGATCTGTGGAAACTATATCTGTAGTAATTTTTGATGCATCTGTGGAAATTTCAGACTCATCTGTGCAAACTTCAGGCAGTTTTGTACAATTCTGAAAAATAAATATTATTTATATAATAATCAAAAATTATTCAATAATGATTAAAATATTACGTTATTTATTTATCTATTTCAAAATCATAATTAGCGTTTACTTCAGATTTTAATGTTATTTTTACATATTCAAAAAAAAGAAAAGAAAACACTATCACATCATGACAATACAGTATTTTGACAGAAAAGAAGATGAAGAAGGTGATTGTGATCTAGGCTCAGATCCTCTAACCTTAGGTATTAGCATTAGCATTAGTAGAGGCATATGATGCAAGAAAGCAAGCTCATGCAGCATCAGCCAGGAAAAAAAAAAAAAAAAAAAACACTCCCATTTCAACCCTCCTTTCTTTCAAAATACCTGTCCAGCTCAGCCTTAAATTTATTGAGGTTATCAACTTCACAACAAAGAATGGAAGTCTGTTTCACCAACCAACCACTCGCTGGCTAAAGGCAAACTTCTGCACATCTATCCTACATCTGTCTTTCCTCAATTTGAATTCATGCCCTCTCAGGTGATTGTTCTGAACAACAGGAAGAATCCATTCGGCATTGGGCATGCTCAAACCATTCAAGGCTTTATACACCTCTATCAGATCACCTCGCCGGTGCCTAGTCTTCAGACACTGTAATTTTCAAAATTTAAGCCTTTCTTCGTAAGAGCAACCTTTGTTCCATTCACTAACCTTGTTGCCCTTCTCTGTACTCGTTCCAGCAGCTCTACCTCCTTCTTTAAATGAGGCCTCCAGACCTGTATACATTGTTTTATACAAGGGAATAATCACCTCCTTATCCCTGCTAGAAAAATTCATGTATATCATTGACAAGACACCATTATCTACTCTTGCAGCCCGTCTGCACTGCTCAGAGAACATCATATCTGCCTGCACAATAACCCCCAGGTCCTTTTCATTCTCTACCCCTGTCAGTGTAGTACCAGAGAGTTGATACGTTGCTCTAGGGTTGCTGTTTCCCATATGTAGTACTTTACATTTGCCAATGTTAAACTTCATTTGCCACTTCTGAGCCCATCTGCTCAACCTTTCCAGATCTTGTTGCAGCAGCATAGCGTCAGCAGTGTCCTTAACAACCCTGCTAACCTTTGTATCGTCTGCAAACTTAGACATTAAGCTTGATATACAATCATCAATATCATTTATAAATACAGAAAACAACAATGGACCCAACACTGAACCCTGAAAAACTACATTAATAAGATCAGTCCACGATGAGCAGTGTCCATTGATTACCATTCTCTGTTTTCTCCCACTCAACCATCCCTTTATCCATAGCAGCAATTTACCTCCAATGCCACACTGCTCCAATTTGTGGAGCAGTCTTCCATGTGCAACAGTATCAAAAGCCTTTCTAAGATCCAAATATATGATATCAAAGTTATTCCCTGCATCCAGTTCTTTTGTGACTGCATCATAGTATCCAATCAAATTGGTCAGGCAACACTTTCTCTTAACAAAACCATGCTGTGTCCGAGCTATAACTGAAGTCTTGTCTAGATGATCCTGCAGTGCCTCTTTAACCAGTGTCTCCATTAATTTTCCTGGAACAGAAGTTAAACTAACAGATCTATAATTACTTGTGTTGTCCTTTGATCCTCCTTTGTGAATTGGGGTCATATTTGCACATCTTCAGTCTATGGGTACCTCCCTTGAGTCCAAAGAAGCTCTCATAATTATGGCTAAGTGATTCCTTACTTCCTTTGCTGCCTCCTTTAATATAACTGGATAGATCCCATCCACCCCGGGTACCTTTTTTATGTTTATCCTCAACAATTCTCTTCCACTTTCCTCTCATTTATTACAAAATAATCTAGCTCACTGCTAGAGTTTACTTCACCTCTGGCACTCCCCTTCCTGAATAACTCCTCATGTGTGAATGTAGATGCAAAATATTCGTTTAGTTTGTTAGCCACCTGAGCAGGATCCTCAACTGTTGAACCATCAATATCCAGTGGACCAAGCTGATTCATCCCTTTCGTTCTAGATTTTACATTGGTAAAGAACTCTTTTCTTCTGTTTTTATTTGCATCCTTTGCCAAGGATTTTTCATAATCTGCCTTTGCATGCCTAATCTCCTTTGTGACTTGGTTACAGACCACCTTATATCTATCAGAGGCCATGTAACCCATTACATTTGTCTATCCCAGGCCATGTAACCCATTAAATTAATGGGTTCCATGGGTTCCATGTAACCCATTAATTTATATGTATTCCATGCATTTTTCTTCTCTGCCACATGTCTTATTAATTCATCTGACATCCATTTAGGCCTAAACCTTGAACAATATTCCTTAGTGGTATGAAAAGCCTAGTAGCGTTCAAGATTATTTCTTTGAATGCTTCCCGTTTTGAATTTGCTGTTGGTAACATCATCAGTTGGTCCCACTGTATAGAATTTAAATACTGTCTCAGACCACCGCAGTCGTCTTTACGAAAGCAATACCCCTTCCCTTTACCCCTAATGGTAGTTACCTCTTTGAGTAAATCCCACTTCAGCACACTGTGATCACTGCCACCTAGTGGTTCCTTTATCTGCAGATTCTTAATGCATGAAGAATCACTACCGATAATCAAATCAAGAGTATTACTCCCTCTAGTTGCCTCCCGAACAAGCTGATGTAGAAAACAATCATCAATTAATCCACAAAAGCCTTGCTAGTGTGTGAGTGACCAACCCCCAAATTCCAGTCAATATCTGGGAAATTAAAATTCCCCATTATAAGACTCTCTGATTTACTGGCTCACTCTATTTCTCTGTACAGTTTCTTATTACACTCATCAGAGTCATTAGGCCTATAGCACACTCCTACTCTCAATTTTGATCTCCCTATGCTTATGTCACACCAAACTGACTCGGCACTGCAATGTCCATCGCTGTCGACTGGCTTCACTTCCTTGGATTTTGTGTTTCTTAACTAATAGCATAACCCCTCCTCCCTTCCAATCCTGTCTATCCTTTCTGTAGACATTGTACTCCCCAAATTCCAGTTCAGCATTCCTTATATCTGTGTGACACCATGTCTCTGATATCCCAACAATATCTGCCTTTGATGTTTTGAGCAATATCTCAAATTCATCAAATTTATTTACCAAACTCCTAGCATTGGTGTACACGCAAGTATACATGCACTTGTTCCTATTCTTAGCTACCCTAAAGCAACCCATGTGTTTACTTGTACCCCAATGACTCCCGGCAGTCTCTGAAATATCCTGCTTCTTGTTTTTCAGGCTTCTGCTCATTCCAATAGAAGCAGTGCAAGAATCACTTTCACCTCTGCCAGTGGCTACTGTTAACCTATTTTCCTTGTATCCCCCCAATCTAGCAGTTTTCCGACCCACCTAACACTGCCTCGATAGCATCAGCAAACATTATTGCACCCTTTTTATTTAAGTGTATCCCATTCCTGCAGAAGCAGTCTCTCCTGTTAACAAGCACAAACCAGGCTGAAAAAAAATTCTACCCCTTGAGCCTTGCACAATCCCCCAGGGCCGAATTGATCGACAGGGCTCTCATCATATACTCCCTCCTATCGTGTCTGGGCAGAATTGCAGACACTTTAAAATTCAACCCTAATTCTCGGCTTTTTTTTCAACCGTGACCTGTACTTGTTAAGTAATTCCGCCGGTCTCCTACTATTAGTAGCCAAGCTAATTATAAGTGCATGCAAAGCTGTGTGTTTGTTTTGTGTCTTTTGAAACTGAAAGAGATACGTTTAGAAGTTAGTATTAATTAATTATAATTGTTATAATTATAAGGACCTTTTCTGCAAATGAAACCCATAACATTTCCGTCACCAAACGGTGGCTGTCCATTTATGTCTTATTATGCCATGCACAACTAGTTCAGTTGATAAAGAAGTTCATTTATTTCATTTATTCATTTATTTTATTCTATTTTACGTTTCGTAATTTTAACTCTATATTTTTTCGCTTTTATTATATTGTTTGTTATTCATGACTTATTTTATTTATTTTCACATTTTAATAAGTTCAGTCTGTTGCGTCAAGTAATTTTATGATTGAGAATCACTCTGTTATAAGTCCCACAGGAGTTGGAGTTAGTTCTAACCATGTGGCCAGAATGATCCCACAACGGAGAAGGATCATCAGCCGGATGGTTTGCACCGTAGAGCAAGGGCTTGTGGATGAGAAGGATCCCTACCCATCTGCCGGGCATGCAAACTATTTCATCCTTGAATGTGGAGATCATAGGGTCATTGGAGTAATGCTATGGAAGGGGTGGCTGTCAGTGAGTTTAGTGAAAAACCATTCACGCCAGAGGCGCATTGTGGGGGAAGGATTCATCTACCAGCAGCTAGTAGTTTTTTTTCTTTTCTGGAAGATGTTTCCGTTTATCTGGAGCAGACAGGGAAGGAATCTTTGTCCGCAATTAGGCGTTCTTAGTTTCTTCTCACTGTGTCTGTGAGGGCGCATTCTCTTCTACGGATGATTGAACATTTGTGGCGATGTGTTCGTTCCCACTCTTCGTCTGATTTACACAGGGATAGGATGAATTCTCTGGCACCAAAGGTAGCTTTGCATTAAATGGCCCATGCTAAGAGGAGAGTAGCTTGTAATCTGGAGAAAAAACCGAATCTCTGATTGTATTCAAAGGAGACAGGCGTTGTATGTGTGAAAATCAGCGTTATGAAAGCATTGGCAAAAGAAAAGATTTCAAGTCACTTAAATGGCCTTGAATTCAAATGAGACCAGAAACATCAACGATGGACAGTGGATAATTGGTAAACCGTTGTCTTGTCTGACGAATACAGGTTTCTACACGCTAAAGGGAAGAGCAGAATATGGCGAAACAACATGACTCCATGGACATGCCATGCCAGATATCAACATTGCTGGCTGGCGATGATAGTGTAATAGTGTGGCGAGCGTTTCCATAGTGCATATTGGATCTCCTGACATCAGTGGAACAACGTTTGTATGCTACAGATTATTTAGAAATTGTTTGTGATCAGACGCATCGCATCATGGTTTCTTTATCTATATGGATAATGAGCCTGGGTTCTTCCAGCAGGATAGATCTCTCAAGTCACCAGATCTCAAATTAGCTGAACACCTATGGGACGAAGTGAAACGAGCTTTTAGAACAGACACGATCATTCAATTTGTAACACCTAGGAAGCAATTGAGTCGGCGTGAGCCAGGAATCCCCGTGGCACGATTCACTCCGCTACATATCAAGACAATTCTAAGAGCTAAAGAAGACCTACTCGCTATAGATAGGCAGAGGTACTTAATAAAGTGGCCACTCTGTATATCTTCCTTAGAGCGAAAGGCATAAACAGCATGGATACCTTCAGTTGCTGTTGGGATTTATTTCCCTCCCATTTTTGTTTCATTTTCGCTTAGCCCATATTTTCAAAGTTTCAGAGAGCCGTGGTTTGGTAATCTCCTCGTCTATACCTTAAGATTTAGCCAGAAAGAACCCTGCATCTACGTTTTGCTTGATTTGATGTAACTGGAACTGGAATTTGCAAATCAAGACATTTTCCAGCCCAATATTCTGGTTTTGTGATGATTTATCTACAGCATGCTTTTAATTCTTTTCAAGCTGATGGCATGTATGCCGTCGAGTTAGCTGCCAATGTAGTCTAATCAGAACTGATTCCAACCAATCGTGAATTTAAGACTTCACACCTTATAATTATATTCTCATAATTAGAACAGCAACAATAATTAATTAAATTCACTCTCGCAGGTAACATAATGGTTATAGCCCCATCTTTTCGAAAAAGCCAGATTTAAAATAACTCAAATCTATTTTGAAAACTAAAAATAATAAAAAATGCTTAAAAGTGATGGAAGGTTTCAGGTCATGATTACAAGAATTAGATTACGTTTTTCTTTTTAAAGATGAATTTTAATTAAAATATTCTTTGTAGAATATAGCAACCAAGAGCAGAGCAAATTAAAAGAATTATTTTAACGATCCACATAATTTACAATCCTGATATCATTAAAAAGCATGCTACTCACACGTATGACTTCTTTCCACTTGAATTCGGTACAATCTTTCTAAAATGTGAAAAAAAGATATTTATTTAAAGTGTAGTTAGTTGAAACAAAGGTTGGTTAATTCAGTAATTAACCTAACAATAATTAATTATAATATACTTAATTAACAATATTTGTTTTATTACGAAATTAATTCTCAACTTTCAGCCTTCACCTTCTTATTAAGTAAATAAATAAATCTTTATTGCGAATTAATAAAATAAAATAATATCAAACTTTATAAGCTTCCTGATATCAGAATCTCTTTTTATTTGCCCTAAGACAACTCTATAATGTTAATTGCAATAACGATACGTAGCCTCTTGATAGTGGGAGATTTTTCGATCAATTACGATCATGGTTGAAGGTGATACATCCTATGTCCTCATTGCTTATTTCAAAGTCAGATTATGGCTATGCATTAGAAGGAACCACGCTGTCGCTCTTCCTGCTGGCTTTGAATTTCAGTCAGAGCCTCGGTTTTCAATGGCAGCAACTTATTTCAACGATTAGTAACGCGGTAGTTAAAGGAAAACATCCTACAAACCAGTTTACAATTCCTTCTCAAGTCTCAAGTCGATTATATGCATCCTCATGTACAAAATCCATACACTTTTAAACCTCTGGCATTGACAGTGTTCTGTTTCGCACCCACAATGTATAATAGACGAAGACAGAGGAAACCCCTGGTGCTCTTTGACACTAAACACACTCTACTCTATATGCATCCTAGTTCTTGTGTCATTTACAACCTCGAAAATTTCGCCTGATTTCACTTGGTCTCTCGCAGCTCATAGCCTTCTAAATTTAAATCAGCTCCCCTCTGAGACGCTTAGTATCCAACTTCTTGTAGCCCACATATTCGAAGAAATTCTCCACTCAATATTACTGCCTTTTTCGAATCTTGCTAGGCGAGTCGTCCTTGTTTAGATCTGTTTCAGAAGCTCAATTTTTTAGGTGTTGCCTTCACATCAGACTACCGTATTGAAAGAGTGATCTCATAAAAATTTCTTATCTCTACAAGCAGTTATTCGATAAATCATAGACATGGTATCATGGGCTCTCGTATTCGCTTAGGGTATTCACAATGTTATTTACTCTCCGTGAAAAATTAAAATGATCTTTTTGTGCAGATCTCTGATGATCTCAATTTTTTTCCCAACAGAACTACATTAATTATGATCTTCCTCGAGCAATGCAGTCTTGGAATTGAAAGAGTCACTCCTGCTTAAATACAATAAAGTTTGTCTAACTGGACTGATAATTATTACTATCCATTTTAAACTACAGCGACGTGATTTCGTAATTACACTAGAAATATCTCAACAACAGAATCGAGTCTACTCTTGTTAAATTTATTCGATTCTATGATTTGGCCAACATCTTGCATAGTCCCTATCATGTTATGTTATATTTCAGTATAACCTAACAAGATAGGGAATATGACAGATGCTGAGTCTTCTACCACTGGATTTGTACATGAAAAACACTGCTTCCAATTGCATCTATAACCTCAGATTCCAAAATGCAATTTCTCAGTTCGTCTTTCGCGGTAATACGCTTAGAATAAACGGATTCCATGTGATCTTATACAAAGTATTATAGAGTGTGGGGGGGGGGGCATCGCACCGGCTATTGTACATGACCATTTTGACCAATTTATCAGTTTTACTCTGTATCTAAGAAGCCACAAACATCACTGGAAAAGAGGGATGGTGCACCATTATACATAAATCACATCATCTGCCGATTTCAATCCAATAGTCTCAGAACTTCTTCAGCAGAAAATGGAGTTGTGACATTCCTGCAAGTCTTTGTGGTGTAAACTAAGAACGAACAAAATTCTCAGTGATACCACATCAAACATCAGCGGTGAAAAACAGTTGGTTGTTGTTGTAAGGTTTTTCAGATGCATCAGCAACTTAGGCCACATTGCGCAGTAAATTTCGAGCGTTGTGTGGTCGACTTGCTGTTTGTTGGACGAAAACCAAAGTTTCCAGAAGGAAAAACCATGGGGACCCTCGCCTGAATCCGACTAACTCATGGACGTTGTGGAAAAAGACCCATAAAAATTTTTCGCATCGTTGATTTGATTCGAACCTTTTCCACGAGGTAAAGAGGACGGTGATTATACCAACTGTGCTATGAATTCTTTGGCCGGTATGAATATTTTTAAAGTTGAAGATTCCATTACTAGCAAACATGAATCACACAGTAATCGGAACACGGCTGAGAAATTTAGGGTCCGGTGTGAATTAAAAATGAGCCAAGAAAAAAAAAATGCTGGGTTTATTCATATATTGTGGCAATAATCTTTATTACACATATAATGAAATTTTAAATTTAAAAAGTATAGAATTTAAAATTCAATTTTAATGCAGTTTAATTTCAGTGGTTTCTGCTATTAATAATTTCGTTTAATTATGCTGAATGTTAAGAACCTTTTTGCCTCGTAGCATTTGCCCATATAGGGGCTTTTGTTTGGCCGCAGAGTAGCCTGACATTACAACATTTACACACACATATTTATTATACTCAGGCCAACATTAAAGGATCAATATACCTACAGAATACATTAATGGAGATAAATGAGAATCCGGGTGCCACCCACGACAAATATATACATACATACATGCATTTGCCTCTTTAAACAAAGAGGTGTGTCCTTTATTAACGTGGAAAGTTAATTCTAATGTGCATCGCGTTGAGCCTTGATATGAACAATTATAGTCCTTACAGGAAATATTATAAACTAAATAATTTGTTTGTAATAGAAAGGCAGATTGTATAGAGTGATTGTTTAGAACCGCATGTAGCTTTCTCGAGGGTTTCGATACTATTTTAAATTCTGTATCTTTGAAAAGTTTATTTATCTGAATATGAGTATAGAAGAATAGCATATCCATTATATAAGCCCTTTATATCCAATATATATAATGCCCGTTTTATACAGTAATATTTTAACAATATGAACTTAAACGTAAAAATATTTTCTCACTTTTTACGGTTTTTGATTAATAATTAATGTTTAATAATTTTGTGATTCACGATTAATGTTTAATATCTGGAAACTAAAGAATTTTATAGAAGCATATACTCCTATATTTGTTCCATTTAATTTTGAAACACTATAATTAAAAAAATGTCAAATTCTCTACTCACCGTGAATTTCATCCAAAATCTCTTCTTATCCTTACACTTGTCCTTTCCATGGCATTTCTCCTTTGTTCTTGTCTAATCAAAAGATCCCATGAAATCAATAAAGAGTAGTTTTTAATTTGTATAATCATTAAATAGCAATTTAATAGGCAGAATTTGAAAACTAAATTAAGTAATTCATTGAGTTTAATTACCTAAAAATGTAAAACGAATAAATATTGAATCTTCTTTCTGAGGTTGCACGAGAAGAATATATTCATTTGCGCTTGGCATTAAGTAAGCAGACATCGTTTGTCCTACACCATTTGAACATCGCTAACCACGTTATCTTACTTTGTGTCGTCCAAAAATTTTTTAAGCAGATGGCAATCGTGTATATTCTTGATCGTGTGCGTTAAATCGAGCAAAGTTGTCCACCGTTTATCAGATGGTTAGATGGTCAAGACGGTCTTCCTTGCTTCACACTTATTTTGTCAAATTTGAATCTTTCCATCCTTCCTCTTATATCTTTCTTCGCCTGTCAGTTTTTTTTTTTTTCTGTTGAGCTAACCTAAGTCAGTGAAACACGAATAGCTTCACTCCATCAGATCACAGATCGAATTACTGCACTTTGCTCAAAAATGATGCATTCTGAAAGCTGAACCCAAATGTTTGAGCCCGAACAACAAGGGACCTATGACTTCCCAGCGAGTGAACACAACAGTCAATCAAACGTATCTAGATGCGCTTGTAACTAATTTGCAGTATCAGTGAAAACTCCTTCGTAAATCAAACTCATCCAATACAGAACGCAATAACCATTAGGCCAACAAGATCCACTTCATCAGTAGCACATTGGTCACGATCACTGTAATTCACTTCTTTCCGGCTTCATTAGAGGAATGCATAGTTTTATCTCTAGAAATATCGATTTTTCTGTCTAGAAAAGAAGCAGACCAATTGAACAACCCTTGCAGTTAAAGAATCAATATTTTAAAGCCTCATGGCCCAACTTACCCTGTCGTTAATGCGTGCACACACAGAAACATCCCCC
Source organism: Mastigoproctus giganteus (assembly GCF_048544385.1). Taxonomy (NCBI): domain Eukaryota; kingdom Metazoa; phylum Arthropoda; class Arachnida; order Uropygi; family Thelyphonidae; genus Mastigoproctus; species Mastigoproctus giganteus. The sequence continues at coordinate 76,400,252 of NC_143587.1, read as the reverse complement.
TCCCCAACGAGAAGCAGTTCTTTTTGGTAATTCTCACTAAATCGAATAGAGATGACAGATGAGAAATGGCAGTCGTATACGCTGCCATCAAAGCGGCCTTTGATAGCTTGAACACCTCAGCTTTTTCATCTTCGGAGTTTTCTGAAAGATAGATTCAGGAGTCTTCCTTACTGCATTAGAAACAGGGGTGTATATCTTACCAACCAAAACTGAACTTTCATCAGTTAGATATCTGCTGGTGTCCCACAAGACTCTTATTCACTTTTCTTCTGATCCTTCCATACGAGCTCGCAATGATTATGCACGGTAATTTTGGTCAAACTTTTCGAACATGTTTTATTGAGCATAGAATGAACAAAATTTCAAATAGACAAAGGCCCAGAAACGCTGGGAAATTCTGCTACCTTATAGTACACATACTAACGTTCGTATACCAGAATTTGTATTGAATTAACGTGCACCATAAATGATCAGAACTTTCTGATAATTTATTCTGATATACCTACATCACAGCAAAGAGTTCGAAATGGCCTCTTTGAAAATTAACATATCTCAGAGAGAGTCTTCTCATACAGTAGGTTGTCAAACTGGTTCAAAATTCTCGAAGTATTCTAGATTTTTCAACAACCCATTATCCGTTCTCGTAAAGCTGGTACAGTACGAACTAGGGCAATGTAAAAAAAGTACCCCCAAAAGTACCTAAAGATCCTCCATTGAACTTGAAAACTAGAGGTCTAGTTTTCTCGCGTGAAATATCTTGAAATATATTTCAAGTGAAATATCGTGAAATATCTTGGTTTTAGATAGAGACACCCTTAATTTATTTTTCAGAATCCAATCCAGCAAGTTATCGCATACAGAGTTACCCGGTTGTTTCAATTGGGACCTAGAGTTGCCATATACTAAGATGGAAAGATCATTTGCACATTAGCCGAGTCAGAGGGAGAAGACAGCCGAGGACGAGATTCCACACAAGCGGGCCAAGAATGGAACGGGACACCCTTGAGAAACAGCTTTAGATACAGACTGATGCTTGTTTGGATGTAGACAGTACGTTCAACAAAGTAACTTTTCAACAGAAGGAAGATATGTTGAGAACAACAAGCGATTCTAAGGCGATAGGACACTCTTCCAGCAAACATTGTCGAAGGCGCCTTCAAAATCAATAAAAACTGCCAATGTATATTTTTAAGTAGAGCTATTAATTAACGTTTTCAATTCAAAAAGGGCATCTTCACAACTACAACCAGGTCCATACTAAAGAGAGGAAGACAGACTATTTTCCAAAAGAAGTTTAATACATTTGTATTCCATGAGTTTTTCTAATACTTTCTAAGTGCGATAATAGGCCTCTATGATTTAGGATAACTTGGTGGTTTACTTGGTTTTCGGATTATTTTAATGAAAGCAGACTTCAAAGTAACAGAGAAATTACGAGGAACTTGCTGAAGAGTTTCAAAAGACGAAAAGATTCTTCTCTATTTGGCCTAATAGCGAAGAATTTTTTTTATAAAGATACTCTCCACTAGATCAGTTCCTGGACATTTATTATTACTTATAGAAAAAAACTGCATTTTTAAGCTCTTCCATAGAAAATAAAGAAGGAAAAATGAGATAATCATATTACTCATTTTCTTTCCTAACTCCAGAATGGTAGGCAGAATCTAGAGTTCTATCATCATTGGGAAAAAGTCTCTCAAGAATTTGATTAGCAGTTTGCGTCCAGTCGAAAGTTTCAGTATTATTTGAGATTATTGTATTAAAGATATCACCAGGAGTTAATTTATTTCTACTAAGACCCTACAGATCTGGTTTCCAGTTGTACGTACAAAATTCTGCCAAGATTTTACCTTTCTATTATTTATTACTTTAGTATATATCCTCTTTTCAATTTTAGGGCTGTCTATTACGTTTTGTTTTTTGTTAAAGGCGTCTAGCGTATTGAACCTTGCGTTGTTGAATTATCAGTTCACTTGTCCACCACGGGGTACATTTTATACAGAGAGCTTTCCTTTTTGACAGATTTTGTGATAGCTGAAAAGATAGCTTTTTTAACAAAATTTGCCAATTGACTATCGTCAAGATGGTCCACAGAGTCTGTAGAATCAGACGAAAGATCTTTAAAGATTGATTTATCAAAGTTTTCCCAAATTATATTTCGTAGGAAAATCTGATCAGATCATTAAGTGGAGCTGTAGTAGTTTTAGAAGAACATATAGGTCAAAAGATATAAGTCGATGATCGGAAACTGTCCAATCTGTATGTACGTACCACTCAGACATTAGAGAAGAGATATTGCTTGTTGCCAGAGTGACATCGATGTTAGACTGTCCCCTGGCTGCTACAAAAGGTAGACGGCTTATTTGGGAGATTAAGAACGTGCAATTGATGAGCAAAAATTAGATCTTCTAATAACCAACCTCTGTGGACGCTAGTTGCGCTATGCCACAGTGAAGATTTGGAATTTGCATCCACTAGGAAAATAACAGGTTCTGGTAAAAGTTTAAGAAGAGCAGTTTCTAGGTATTCCAGAATGGATTAATATCTGAAGATGGCGAACAGTACGAAGAACTCAAGTACAAGGATATAATTTCATTAGTAGCTTCTATACAGCTATCATACTGTGAGCAGAGAAGAGTGACTGTGAGAATGTCTAGATTTCTATTAAATACAATAATAGCTGTTTTTAGATGTTTATGAGGGGATTTTATTATTCTGGTGGATAAAGGATAACCTGTGATTTTACCGTGATAGTAATACTATTCTTGTAAACAAACAATGTCTGGAGAAAGGACATCTGCAAGTCTTCGAATTTCATCAGTTCTTTCAGTTCACCCTTCTCTCATGTCCGCCAAACTAGCCCGAACTCAGTCCAATTGAACATGCGTAGGACATCGTGTAAACGGTCTTTTTGACGCCTGAATCCAGTACTAAGGAATTACTTCATGGTGTCTATACAGCGATATATCCAGGCTGTGTGGCGCACTAATGGTAGCGCAGAAAGATACGTCCTCGTTCTCAATGCAAAGCTATGTCACTTAGATTTTGTAGGCCCCCTTCTCACAATAAGATCCTACATAAACTTAGTTTAGATCGTCCAGCGACTGCAGACAAACGTATAATTGTTTTTTTTTTTCGCAAACGCATCCATCCTATCCATGTTTATAATGGACAGGGTTGAATAGGGAAGATACCTGAAGAACGTTTACTATAGGAGATTTACCCAAATGTAAAGTTGGTAGCAGACGTTTCGGGGAAGTTTCTAGTAGTACGAACTATGCTCATTGGCAGCAGTGTTAGGAAAAAATAATTGCTCCATCTTACACTCACGTTGTAGACAATTCTATTTGTCTTACATTATGACAGTTTTATGGAAGTTGCCCTTAGACCTCCCAAAATGACAACTCTCAATGTCACAAAGCAAAGGTTGTGAATGCGTCGTTTGAAAAAAATAACATGGGAACATTGCACTGGCAAGCACAGAGCTGATGTGACTCAGTTGAACATCTTTAAGAAATTAGAATGCAGAATTAGGGCAAGGCGAAGACGGCCCTGTTCGCTGGTTGAAGAATGTTTTTAAGGAAAAGTGGAGCAAACTACCTCCAACTTTATATCAGAAATTAGTTGAGTGTTCTGCGACAAAACGAAGAAGTCATTATGGTCAAAAGGCTGAAAGCTATTTATTTCTTTGCTCAAAACTACAAATCTATTTTAAATGTAATTTATTAATGATAAAATTAAATCACGGAAAATCCCATTACAATTGCCAAAGTTTACTTTCTTCTTAAGAGTATCAAATAAGGATTCGTACTACTTACCTCTGCCCGCTCCTCACATATGTAATCTACCAGACTATCTATGGTTGTAAAATTGAAGCAATAAATCATCGCTGTCTAAATAAAACAGTCAAAGAAAAATGGATGAAATAAAAAACTTTGGTGAATTGCTAAACAGTTGTGAAACAGAGAAAGTTTAATAAAAGCACAATTATTCTTACGATTTTATTATCTGAACATACAAGTAATAATTTCATTCGATCTTTTATTCTGATTTTAAGAATTATATTAACGAAAATTTATATTAACAATTAACAATCAATTAACAAAATATTATATTAACAATTAACAATCAATTAACAAAATTTATATTAACAATTAACAATCAATTAACAAAATATTATATTAACAATTAACAAAATATTATAATAGCAATTTAAATTTTACAATATAAATCTTCTTCTTTAAATTTAATTTACTTATTTTAATTTAACGATTTAAAATAATTTAGGAGTATTAAACTTAGTTAAATCTCCTAATTTAAATTTGTAAAATTTATTTTCTTGGTAAATTGACGATCGCCCATCCTCTGTTTCAGATTACCTGGGTGTTTGCATTTAAAATATTTTCGATGTAATGGAAAAATATTCTACTCGAATAATAATAATTTTTGGCGTCCTAATAATTTCAGAAATTTCATCGATTCTTTTTGATGAATTTTCTAAATTTTGAATTTTTCAATCTTTGAGTTTAATTTAATTTACGAATAAATTTTTAAGTCTGGATAATTTTTCCTGGGGAGTCATTAAAAAAAAATAGTGACGAATTTTTCATTAGTCATTAATTTCTTTATATTTTAGGATTATGATAAACTGGTTTCCGTTTATCCAGGAAAATGAGAATGTAAGAAATGTATTTAAATCAAATTTCAGCGAAGATCCTGATGACAATTAAGGACGCACATTAGAAGATAAAAAAGACATTTACCTCATTTTTTTGCAAGTCTTCTGGCATAATGTTTTTCGCACATTCTTTAAACTGTTCTGTTGAATCTATATAAAAATAACACATATATATATGAACGTCCACAAATAATGTTCAGAATAGTCAGTTTTTCTTAAAACCTTTTTTTTTTCGCAAGTGTAGCAAACAAATTTTGACTCAGCCACTCAATCTTCATATGCTCACAAACAGTCTTCATATGCTCTCACAAGAAGATCCTTTTTGCAAGCAAAAGGATCTTCACTAAGTGACATTCACCGTGAACTGGTTGCTGTGTAGGGCGAAAAGGTAATGACAAAGAAGCGGGTGTGATTTTGGTACAATGAATTTAAAGCGGGCCGTGTTGACATTGAAGATCGACATCGGGCGGGCAGGCTTTCATCGAGCAAGACAGAAGACAATATTTCGCACATTAAGGGCATCGTTTTTGAAAATAGGCGAGTGAAAATGCGTGAAATTGCACAAACAGTGAACGTGAGTAAGTCGACTGTTCACGATGTCCTTGGCTTTCGAAAGGTGTGCTGCCTCTGGGTGCCCCGGAAGTTGTCAGAGAAGGACAAAGCAAAACGCATGGGATGTGTCTGGAGAACCTGTTGCGATTCAGCCACGAAGGAGAGGATTTTCTCGCTCGCATTGTCACAGCAGACGAAACGTGGGTTCATCACTTTACCCCGGAGAGCAAACGAAACTCAATGACCTGGAAACATTCACGATCTCCTGTGCGCAAAAAATTCAAAACTGTTCTCAGTGTCCGAAAAGTCATGGCCACAGTGTTCTGGGATCGCCAAGGCGTTCTGTTGGTAGATTTCTGGCCGAAGGGAGGAACAATTAATGCACAGCTTTACTGTGCAACGTTTTAAAAACTGAAAGCCAACATTCGACGCAAACGACCAGGACTCCTGACATGCGGCCTGATTTTGTTGCACGACAGCGCAGTTCCACACACTCCCCACACCATTAGTGAGTGGATGCGCCGTAATCGTTGGGAAACTCTGTCACATACCCCCTACAGCCCAGCCGACCGGGCTAGCCGAGTGGGTAAAGTACCTGCCCGGCAACCCAAAGGTCGCGGGTTCGATTCTCGCCTCGGGCTTGGATCAAAGTACTGCAAAAACCTTGGGAGGTGCAATATGGCCACAGAAGCCGATGCGCCAACAACTACCAAATCAAAAAAAAAAAAACCCTATAGCCCAGACTTAGTGCCTTCAGACTTCCAATCGTTCGGCCCTCTGAAAAAACACCTTTCAGGAAAGCATTTCACCACAGATGAGGAAGTTCATCAGCCGGTGCGATGTTGGTTACGAGTCTGGGCACGGACTTCTTCAGTACTGGTATTGATAAACTTATCCCTCGTTGGGACAAGTCCATCAATAAAACCGGAAACTTTGTGGAGAAGTAGTGCATGTTCACTTATTTCTTGGTGTGTAATTTCAACTTCGTATCATCAAAAGAAATGTGTTACCTTACTTTTCGGAAACCCCTCGTACTTCAGACACTACTTCCATTGCTCCCCATGACTGCCTTCAAATAGGTAAAAAACTCAGCGTAATCATCGAAATCACTGATTTCAACAAAGAGAATGCTGAAATCAGTTGAAATTGTAACGTTCACAGGTTGTTATTTAACCTGAAGGCTATGATTTTTGATATTTCATTATAATGTGAGATGGTCCTATATAAGAATCCCAAGAATGATTGCAGAATAGTTTTAATATTATTAATAATAGTGGCAAAACGCAAGAAAGCAAGAGTATACAGCTTCGGTAAAAAAAAAATAATAAATACTATTTCACTTATCCATCCCCTCTAATAGTTTGTATAGTTCTTCCTTGAATTCAATCAAAATGTCCAAGTTCACAACAACAGACAAGAGCTTGTTTCAGCAATCAACCAACCTTTGGCTGAAGGCCCAACTTCTCGATATGTATTTTGCAACTATCCTTTCTCAATTCGAATTTCTTTGTTCTTATGTGCATAGTCTGAGCAAGAGGAAGAATTCTATGAGCATTGAGTTTGCTCATTCGATTCAAAGCCTTAAACAGATCGCCCCTTAGGTGTCTAGAGTCCAGAGGCTGCAATTTGCAGAATTGAAGCCTTTCTTTGCAAGAGCACCTCTTTGTTCCGGTCGTCAATCTCGTTACTCTCCTCCATACCCTTTCCAGCTTCTTAACATTGTTCCTAAAATGACTCCAGACCTGTATGCAGTACTTCAAATGTGGCCTAACCATTGCCTTGTACAATAGGGTAACCACCTCCTTATCCCTGCTAGAAAAATTCCTGTATATCATTGACAAAACTCCATGTTCTTAACATTGTTCCTAAAATGACTCCAGACCTGTATGCAGTACTTCAAATGTGGCCTAACCATTGCCTTGTACAATAGGGTAACCACATCCTTATCCCTGCTAGAAAAATTCCTGTATATCATTGACAAAACTCCATGAGCTGCTCTGACACCCTGTCTGCACTGCTCAGAGAACATCATATCAGACTGTGCAATTACCCCATCCTGTTGATCTTGTTGCAACAGTATATCTTCATTACTGTCGTTAACCACCCTTCCAGCCTTTGTATCATCCGCAAACTTAGACATTAAGCCTGAATATACCCTCGTCAATACCATTTATTAATACAGAAAACAACAGTGGGGCCAGTGTCCTATGGACCTCCACTAGCATCACACTGCAAGAAACTCAAATTAGATAAAGTATAATAAAAGTGCAAAATCGGAAAAAAAAGGTTTCAGGGGAACTCCCCCCCCTCCTCATAATTAAAGGAATGCTATGGTCCATTGAACCACAAAACAGAACACGACAAAGAGCTGCAAAACTCATTATCAAAGGATCTGCTACTTACTGCATATTTTTTTCTTTATTCCATGAGGATGGTGTTTACTTGAATGATGTCTATGTCCATCGACGATGACTACAATAATGATGACTGCTGCCAAAACCAGTAGGATCTTCATCTCGTTATAACTTCTCCAAAAGAGCAGAATCTGAAAATACATTTCCCCCCTTAACACTCCATTTATTGGGTTCGAGTGTGTTTATTCAGTTTCAAGGTGGTTTCGCCTTTCACAATGAACTCCGGCCAGACAGTTCTACGTGCGGAAACTTCTCGTCACGCTATGTGGAATCAATTGCATCTGCATTGTTTAACCAGTTTTTGTTTTACATTGCCATTGGATACGTCAAAGTGAACACAGTACCAAGCTTGTATTAGCAATGATGAAATGGTAACGCCTTGCGTGTCTACGTAAGAAATACGTAAAATGTTATGTTTACTAAAATGCCACTGGTAGAACAGCTAACAAAGAAAACAATATTACAAGATATATTCACGGATATTGCACATGTATTGCAACATGTTGTTCTTTGTTACCTGATGTAGATAATATGTATAAGCACTTCCCCCCCTCCACTGCTACTATCCAGCAAGAAGAATTACAAGCAGGGTGACCAGAACGTCACAATCGTGAAAGCCAAACCACGGTTGAGGATTTTAACACGAGTTTATCACAACTAACACGACATTATTAAAAAGAATTTGAAAGCCGAAATTCAACAACTGCGCTTTTACTACCCTTTCCTTTTGTTTTGTACACGAATTACCAGTCATCAATTATCTTGTTACTTCTTTGTAACTCAGGAACATTGAGTTCCAAATATGACATCCTTTTCCCATTCGTATTCAACATTATTGAACACTTTGTTAAAATAAAGCTTTAAAGGTTAACTAAGAGCACTAATCACGCAAGCAACAAGGCATGCTAATTCAGCAACAGGAATTTGAAGTCAAAATAAATTTCACATCTACGCTCACCTGGACTATTAATTCAACTACCCGAGTATATTATGTTCGTGAATTGCCTGTATCCTCTGGTCGATTTGATGAACGAAAAACCCAAGTGTCCTGGGTAGGGGTCCTCATTTGATATTTCTCAACCCGCCTTCATAATTTTTCTAGATTTCTGCAGAAGCATACCGTAAATACTGTCATTAATCAAACTGCCAACCTTTATATCATCTGAAAACTGAGATATTAAACCTGATATACCTTCATCAATAAATGCAGATAACTACAATGGGTTCCACACCGAACCCTTTGGGAAGCTCCACTAATAACATTAATCCAAGAAGAGTGGTGTCTATTGATAATAACTCAATATTGTGTTCCACTAAACCATTCATTTATTCATAGCTGTAACTAACCTATCCAATCAAATTGGTCTGACAAAATCGCCACTTGAAAAACCCATGCTGTGACTAAAGTATAACTGCATGCCTGTCTAGATGGTCCAGCATTATGTCTTTAACCAATAACTCCATTATTTATCCTAGAACAGAAGTGAAGCTAAGAGGTCTGTAATTTTTCATTCATTCTTTGATCCCTCTTTGTAAATTGTGTATATATTCGCACACTCTTGTCCACGGGAACTTCTGCTGAATCAAGGGATGTTCTCATAATTATGGCTAAGGATCTGCTTACTTCCTTTGGTGCCTTCCTTAATATGATTGGATAGATCCTCTCCTCTCCAAGTGCTTTTCTTGCATTTAACTGTAGAAAGTTCTCTTCCACTTTCCTCAGTTTTTCAAAATCATTTAGCTCCCTGGTAGAGTTTAATAAACCTTTGGCATCTACTCCCCAGAAGAATTAGTCATGTGTGAATGTAGATTGCAAATACTTATTGAGATTGTCTGGAACCTGAGCAGGATCATTAACAGTTGAACCATCGATATCAAGTGGACCAATGTGATTCATTCCTCTTATTTCTTCTGTTAATATAAATAAATAAGTCTTTGCTATTTTTATTTGCATCCTTTGCCAAAGATTTCCCATAATCCGCATTAGTTTGCCTAACATCCATTGTGACTTAATTACAGACTAGGTTGTCTACCATAGGCCTTTGATACCTACCATAAATAGAGACTGTGATACAATTTGTAAAAGCCGTTAGCAATTTATCTTTTTCCCGATTTAATAGAACACATATATGAAGAAAGATGGGATGGAAACCGTTCATTTTGGCTCGTAATTCATTCCACAAAATCTGAATAAAAAAAAACTGTTTTGCATTAAGATGCTTCTATTTCTTCATAAATTTTCTTCATTTTATTATTACAAACTTAGACGACTTGTTTCTTAGATAAACAACAAGATAAATAATATTATATGAAATTTGAGAAATAAGATAAAGCGTGTTGAGTGTGAAAGAAAATGTGAGTTGAATTTAGGGTTCAACTCCCATTTTTCAGTCAGAATAAAGTTTTGTTTTAAAAAATTGCGTGGAAAGTGAGAGAGCTACATTTTATGACACTGCATACGACACATTAGCACTGTATGTATTAATACAAATAATATTTAAAGTTTGTTGTACAAAGTACCGGTATTTATTTGCCCAAGATTAAATAAAAGATGGTTCCAATCTTGAACATTAACCATTAGACCAGTTCTGACTGCAATTGGGATAAAAATACTTGCTTGAACAGTCAGTCACAGACTTTTTGAGTTGGCCGAAGAGTTTGGAAGCAAATCAAAAATCAACTGTAGGCTCAAACTATGAAGAAGAAAACAGTTGAGTTGGGTTAATAAGCATAAATGCTGGACTGAAGAAGATTGGAGAAACGTTCTCTTTTTCCTGATGAAAGCCATTTGCAGATAATTCTCTCTCTCTTTTCACTCCGTGGCCCAGTTCGTCGGTCTCAAGAGTACAGAGCAAGGTTGCCCCCCTTGGAAATTGGTGTTTTTTGTCTAGAAAAACAAGCAAATAGACCAGAGAATGCGCTTGTTGAATTAATATTCCGGCTGACCGTAGCGTGACATTTTTTAATATATTCAGTCCGTTTGGTGCAATTTTGCGAATCCTGCAGAAGTGAAGAAAAAGGATACAAGTTCCTTTAATTGCGTAGCTAGAAAACGAAAACAAAAATTAGTTTTCTTCATTTGATTTCTATTTCAAGCATTTCTTTCTCAACCTTATTATCATTTTTGACAAGACCTTTGTACTTCTTTGTACACAGATTTCATCGCACAATATTTTGCATTACGTCAACATCAAAAAAGATGTTATATCTTCTTACCTAGAACATTGTTGTTTTCGAAAATTTTTCTCAGTTTCTTCAAGGGGGTGATGGGGGAGGTGGTTGTCGTTTACTTTTCTGCCTTTAACAGAGCACGTTTATAAGCTATACTTGCATTAAAATTAATAAATTAATGGTTATTCAACAAGAAATCTATCTGACGGAGAATATCTGTTGTAATAGTATTCTCAGGTCTCTCTCTCTCTCTCTCTCTCTCTCTCTCTCTATCTATCTATCACTCCAACACAAACAGTGAGCAATTTGCTTCGTTACTCACGTTTTGCAGTGTTATTACACCTTCTAACGGGGGCCGAAAGTTAAGAGTAATGCATTACTGCAAGCTTGGTGTTTTGTGTTTGAGGTGTGGCAACTAAGTCTGTGAAGCGACAGTATCTGTACATTTCGTTTATTCCATGATCGATTTGTGGTTTTACTGAATGAAAATCCCAGGTTTTTACGGAGGGCGAGAATGATCTTGTTTCCAATGCCATCTTTGTTGTTATTGTAGGGTTCTGAGGTAGATTTTCTGTTTTCTGGAGAAAAATCCAAGTTTCCGGGAGAGAAAACCATGCTGCCCATTCCTGAGACCGACTAACGTCGCCACGTTGTGAAAAATGCCCATTAAAATTCCTTCGTCATAAATGGAAATCAGACTCAGGTGTTTTCTACCCGTTAGAGATGGAGAGGGAAATATATATGAAATGTGACTTTTCAGACTCTGCGCTAATAAGGAGATTCTAAACAAGCGAACTGATTTTGTTTCAAGTATTTAGATGAATTCAAAATGTTAGAAATTATTGTGGTTTAACCGCAGTCTTACTTATTTCTCCTCGTCAGTCAAAGAAAACCACTACTTGAAGTCAAAAAAGCATGGTTATGAATGCACTGTCGCGAATATCATATTAATGCATGGACATTGTATTAAGAAAGTAGACCTGTTTTCTAAGCAGTTTTTATTTTTGCTGGCATGTTCTACATATTATTGATTTGTAACAATCTGAGCTTCATCTGAATGCTGTTTCGAAATTATCCATTTCTAAAAGTTTCTTTCGGAACCCTTTCTAACTGGCCTCTTCCGCGGGAATACATTGGTTCACGCAATCCTGCAATAACGATAAGAAAAATAATTATCTCTATTAAGTTATTTTTATTTATAAAGTGAAGTCGACCAAATTTTGAAATAAATTTATTTCAGCGAAGTGATTATTATTGCAAAAGATCCTTATCCAGCCAAAAGAAAACTGGAACTGTAGAAAACGATGGAAGTGTAGTGACGATGTTACAAAACGTAAATGTGTCATTTGTAATGGACAGATGTTGGCAAACATCGAGCAGGACTTAGCGTACTACGACTTTCAGAACCTTTCTATATTCTGAAGGCTTCCCTCTGGACGATCATAAACAAGGGGAAGGTGTTGCTAACTATTTGGTTGGTTGGTCACAAAAACGGCATTTAAAGACTCTGCAGAAGGTTTAGATAGTATTGTTTTTTGGATATTTTTTCTGGAGTATCAAGAGCTCTGGCTATACCATAAGAGATCTGCAAATTTGCAGAATCAGTTCTTAGAAATAGGTTTTTTACAGAGCTTTATATCAACGGCTTTCCATGGATGACAAAGAAGTCTTACTTCACAAATTAAAGTGGCATAATGTACAGAAGGATGGGTCTCTGACGTTAGTAGAATAATATTTCACGAGACTTTGGGGAGAGATAAATCTCATTGCACACAGCTGACTATTTTTCATTGAAAAATAGTCAGCTGTGTTATGTTATTCCTAGTAAGTCATTCGAAATGCCTTTCTTTAATCTATGTGTCATTCCTCAGTATGCTATAAATAAATTAATTGGGATCGAACCTCCAAGAATCCGAAGTCCATTGCTGGAAACTGTTTGGGGGACATTAAGAATTGACAGTAATATAGTTCTTTGTATTGGTATCAATTTCCCCCTAAATTTAATTTTACTCCTATTTTGTTGCCATACACTGGTTCCATACGAGACAATCGGCAGGAAAATGGTTTTGTAATAAAATGATAGCGTTTCTTCGTAAACCCCCCATTCCTTTCTTGAAATTTTGACGACTGAGTCCGTAAAACGTCGAATCTTTTCCGCCAATTTTGAAACATGATTCGACGTGTTTAGTTTGTCATCAAGAATAATTGCTGAATATTTATTATGTTGGACATATGGGATTTGTAATCCATTTAACAGTATTTTTCGAGGCCTGTTATAATTGAAGTGACATCTAATTGTCATAAAGTTGGTCTTGATGGAGGAAATTTTCAACTTATTAACACTGGCCCAAGCCGATTAGTCATCAAGAATTGGTTGAATTACTCTTCTAGTATCTCCCTTGACCGTCCCTCTACAGCAATCACAAGATCATAAGCATACGCGATCTTTATTACATTCTCGTGATGTCTAACCAGCCACTGATCCAGCATAGCATTCCAGAGGAGAGACTCCAAGACTCATCCTTGCGGGCATCCTCTGGAGACCTGAGCTTCATAAAGCAGATGCTTAGCACACAACTTTATAGATCTTTCACTAAATCATGACCTAAGCACTTTAGAAATATATTCGTCACAGTTAGCCATCCTCAAAGACCTGAGGGCGCTCTTCCACAAAAGTGAGAGAAAAGCGCCCTCGAAATCGACAAACACCGCTAGGACATATTTCGCATACGAGTTCCGTACATAATATATCAGGATAATGATAGCTTCTTCCGTTGATCGGTCCCTTTTTAAATACAAATTGAGTTTGAGCAGAGTTGTTTGTGAAAAAGGCTTAATATCTGACTGCCCAACATAAACTGTTTTTTCTCGTATTCTTGTTTATTTCAACGAATCAGAAGCGGAGGTATCCTGTGGGAAAAGATTGAAAACAACTGTCTCCAGAGTCGTTAACCAGTCCTGCATTTCCTGGGTGCTACTTCCAAACTTTGTGAGATGGAAGGAAAAGTGGAACAAACATTCCCTGGAACCTTTTAGAATTCTGAGGAAGCTGTCTCCAGTGAACTACAAGATTATAAAGCTATTTCTATCTCTAACTCTTCCCACTTTTTAATACTGAGAACAAGGTTAATATATTATATATTTATTATTGTTATATTAGTTTATTGTAATTCACGAATTCTTTAGTCTATTTTGTCTATGCATACATAATTTTTCCTTATTTCCGGGATTAATCATCGCCTCCCATCCTCAAAATATACACCAACATTTATTACGAATAGTAAGGTGTTTTTACTTTATATATTCGTAATAAATGCTGTTGTATATTGTGAGGGTGGGAGGCAGTGGTTAATCCTGAGAGATATGGAACAGGCAACATATACAAACTAAAAATGAATATTAAAGGCAAGAACACTCAGTGAAAAGCAGCTTGAACAGAAGGGATCCTTCTGTTCATGTTTCTTCTCCAGGTATCTGTATCCCTTCTGTTCGTCGCCTGTTCCTCCCTGGACTGCATATATTCTCTGGTTGTTTTTTTTTTCTGTTTTACTGGATGAATAACGCTAGTTTCCAGAAGAAACAAAATATCTTGATATTTTCAACTGAGCCGAACTAACTAACAGCTACGTAGTGAAAAACTCTCATAAAGACTTCTCTCTTATTAACGGGATTCGGCTCCGTGAGTTTTCTGCATGGTATGCGAAGGACATTGAATATAATCATTGTGCTATCCAGACACCTGCATGTCTACAAATGATCTTTATTTACAGAAAAATCTAATAGAACTACAAATATTTCGTGTATATCTGTCCGGTAACCATTTAGAAAATTCAAGGAGTGGACCCTTAGTATCGACAGCAGTCAACCTATCCTCCCAAACCCAATTTATTATGCTCGATTTTAACATAACTACACTTTGATAAGATGATCTCATAATTGGTAATGCAGTTCACTGTTCCTACCAGGGATAATCAGATGTTGGATGTCTTAGTCCAAAATTTATCACATCTCTCCCTCTCACCACTGAAGATCACAATTTGTCATTTGATCACTTTTAGTTCAACGTTATCAACGACTGAAAAACGCAGATAATATATTCGATAATGCGGTAGTGATGCTCAAAACAGTAAACTTCATCAAACACCTAAACCCAGATATAAACCTTGTATGTCTCACAGAAGTGCACTGGAAGGATTTCCCACCACAAGAATTAATAGATATCGCCATATCAAAATTGACAAACGAACTAGTTTAAATTACCACCGAAGAAGCTGCCAAGCAAATAGAAATCTCTGGAAGGTATGATTCTTGTCTAAACGCTGAAGAATTAAAAAACGAAAAAACAGTACTTTCATAAAATTGAAGAAACGTATCATAATTCGATCTATTACCACATGTACAAGAAAGAGTGGGCCATTTTCCTTAAATGCAATCCGCAGATAGTATTCGAAAGAGAAAATCATTCCAAACGAATAGCATTCGAATGAAACAAGGATTAAATAATGGAAGAGGAGGTATTTCATGAACAGGTATCTTTAACTTCCAATCAGGTGCCATCAGACTCAAGTATTTGAGAAAACCTAAAGATTTTTTCATGCAGTCAAGACAGAACCTTTCAATTCTATCTGTGACATTAGAACAACTTATAAATACTATAAAAAGACTTCCCAACAAACCTTCTGTTGTTCCTGACGACTTTCCTGTATTAATGCTCAAAGTATATGGTGCCTTCTTTGTGGAGTCTTTCCTAAAATCTTTAATCTGATTTTAAAATCCAGGACAATCCTCACAATATGGAAACACTAAAGTGCTCAATCCATACTCAAAAGAAGAAACCCTAAAAAGGCCATGTTCTACAGACCAATCTCAGTGGGCTACTCTCTATTTAAGGAAGAACTAGATAAATAATTTGAATATATTTAAGGAAGAGGTAGATAATTGATTTCAATATATTAAAGGAAGAACTAGATTGCTGTGCTTGGTACATGTCAGAGAGTCATGTTGTATTTCAGACTATTGTTCTGAAGATCACTTTTTGACATGAACAATTTTAAACTGAAAATTGCAAAATTGTTTCCATTCTTTCAGTTTCTAAATATTTATAAGAACTTTCGAACATTATTCTCAAACCTTTAAGGTGTCTTTACAAACCCTGAGGTCTGAAAACCACACTTTGAGAAACACTTCAGTATGTTGTAATATCCTTGCACTTTCAGATGATGATAATCTGAAAGTGTTTAATTCTTTTGAATGGCACTGCATCGTACAAGTAATAACTGTAGAGCGTTAACATTGTTACTCACCTTCCTGGCATTTACAACTTTTTCTTGGGCTTTCTATATGAAAATTTAAATGAAATATATTATAAGGTTTTCTTTTCAAAATAAATAAATACAATATAAAACAGCGAAATATCAAAGTAAATCAGTTGCTTTACATTCTGTAAAACTCACGTATTTGAGTTTTAGAGAATGTAATTGAAATAACGGTATTGAATATGAATAAAGAGCGCCTAGATGCTCCTAAAATATTTCTAGAAAGGTTAGATAAAGTTTTAAAAACAATATTTAGAATCTATGATATTAAAGAAGATATATTACCCTCTTTCAGACGAAGAACAGTTATTCAATGATAATCAAAAATATGTCATATTTCTCAAAAGAAAATTCCGAGTGAATTCAAAAACAAAGAACAAAGTTATTATAAAAAGTTATAGAGGATCTTTTAACTGGAACATTTATAGGTGCAGCTCATAGTTATTGCAATTTGAAGTATAAGATTTTATTCCAGTAATTATACATAACTTAAATGGTTATGGTTCACGCTTATTTATTAAGGAATTAGAATTTAATAATGGCAATATTAAAGTTATAGTTATTGCAAAATGTAGAAAATTATATTCGTTTTCAAAAGGAAATTAAACTGGAAGTTGAATATTTCATAGCTGATGAAGAAAATTCTAACAAACGAATATCAAAAAATTATTTGTGCTTTATAGATTCTTTCACATTTATGGAAACTAATATAGACAAGCTTGCTAGTAATCTTAAAAAGAGCAATTCAAAAACATTAAAAAAATACTTATAAGCTACATTTGGTGATAAGACAAAATGTATATCCTATGCAAGTGTTAACGCGAAATATTCGACATTAATGCCCCTTATCAACAACTCTTTGTACTTATCCTAATTCTATATCATGAAATTTGCGTTTAGATTCTAATAATTACTTTTTTGTAAACATCATTAGCATTAGTAGAGGCATATGATGCAAGAAAGCAAGCTTATGTAGCACCAGCCAAAAAAAAAAAAAAAAAACACTCCCATTTCACCCCTCTGTTCGTTCCAAGTACCTGTCCAGCTAAGCTTTAAATTTAATTTCGCTATCAACTTCCACGACAAGGGATGGAAGTCTGTTCCACCAACCAACTACCCGCTGGCTAAAGGCAAACTTCCGCACATCTATCCTACATCTGTCTTTCCTCAATCTGAATTTATGCCCTCTCAGGCGATTATTCTGAGCAAGAGGAAGAATCCCATCAGCATTGAGCATGCTCAAACCATTCAAGGCTTTATACACCTCTATCAGATCACCTCGCTGGTGCCTAGTCTCCAGACTCTGCAATCTGCAAAATGTAAGCCTTTCTTCGTAAGAGGAACCCTTTGTTCCATTCACTAATGTTGTTGCCCTTCTCTGTACTCGTTTCAACAGCTCTAAATCCTTCTTAAAATGAGGCCTCCAGACCTGTATACATTACACAAGGTGTGGCCTGACCATTGCCTTATACAAGGGGATAATCACCTCCTTATCCTTGCTAGAAACATTCCTATAGGTCATTGACAAGACACCATGAGCTACTCTTGCAGACCGTCTGCAGTGCTTAGAAAACTTCATATCTGCCTGCACAATTACCCCCAGGTCCTTTTCGTTCTCTACCACTGTCGGTGTAGTACCACATAGTTGATAGGTCACTCTGGGGTTGCTGCTTCCCATTTGTAGTACTTTACATTTGTCAATGTTAAACTTCATTTGCCACCTCTCAGCCCATCTGCTCAACTTTTCTATATCCAGTTGCAGCAGCTTACTGTCATTAGTGTTCCTAACAACCCTGACAACCTTCGTATCGTCTGCAAACTTAGACATTAAGCTTGATATACCATTATCAATATCATTTATAAATACAGAAAACAACAATGAACCCAATACTGAATCCTGAGGGACTACATTAATAACATTAGTCCACGATGAGCAGTGTCCTTTGATTACCACTCTCTGTCTTCTCCCACTCAACCATCCCTTTATCCATAACAGCAATTTCCCTCCAGTGCCACACTGCTCCAATTTGTGCAGCAGGTTTCCATGTGCAACATAATCAAAAGACTTTCTAAGATCCAAATATAGGATATCAAAGTTATTCCCTGCATACAGTTCTTTTTGGGACTGCATCATAGTATCCAATCAAATTGGTCAGGCAAGACTTCCCCTTAACAAAACCATGATTTGTCCGAGCTATAACTGAAGTCTTGTCTAGATGATCCTGCAGTGCTTCTTTAACCAGTGCCTCCATTAATTTTCCTGGAACAGAAGTTAAACTCACAGGTCTATAATTACTTGTGTCAGCCTTTGATCCTCCTTTGTGAATTGGGGTCACATGTGCACATCTCCAGTCCATGGGTACCTCCCTTGAGTCCAAAGAAGCTCTCATAATTATGGCTAAGGGTTTACTTACTTCCCTTGCTGCCTCCTTTAATATAACTGGATATCTTCAACAATTTCTCCTCCACTTTCCTCTCAGTTATTACAAAATCATCTAGCTCACTGCCAGGGTTTACTTCACCTCTGACATTCCTCTTCCTGAATAACTCCTCAAGTGTGAATGTAGATGCAAAATACTCGTTTAGTTTGTCAGCCACCTGAGCAGGATCCTCAACTGTTGAACTATCAATATCCAGTGGACCAATCTGATTCATTCCTTTCCCTCTAGAGTTTACATAGGTAAAGAACAGTTTTATGTTTTTCTTTGCATCCTTTGCCAAGGATTTTTCATAATCTGCCTTTGCCAGCCTAATCTCCTTTATAACTTGGTTACAGATCAACTTGTATCTATCATAGGCTTCTGTGTCATGTGTTAATTTGTATGTATCCCATGCATGTTTCTTCTCTGCCATATGTCTCATTAGTTCATCTGACATCCATTTAGGCCTAAACCTTGAACAATATTTCTTAGTTGGTATGTAAAGCCTAGTAGCTTCCAAGATAAATTCTTTGAATGCCTCCAATTTTGCATTTGCTGTTGGTAACATCATCAGTTGGTCCCACTGTATAGAATTTAAATACTGTCTCAGTCCATCGTAGTCGCCTTTACGAAAGCAATAACCCTTCCCTTTACCCCTAATGGTAGTTACCTCTTTGAGTAAATCCCACTTCATCACACTGTGATCGCTGCCACCTAGTGGTTCCTTTATCTGCAAATTCTTAATGCATGAAGAATCACTACTGATAATCAGAAAACAAGAGTATTACTCCATTTAGTTGCCTCCCAAACATGCTGATGTAGAAAACAATCATCCAATAAATGCACAAAAGCCTTGCTAGTGTGTGAGTGACCAACCAACAGATTCCAGTCAATATCTGGGAAATTAAAATCCCCCATTATAAGGCTCTCTGATTTACTGGCCCACTCTATTTCCGTGTACAGTTCCTTATTATACTCATCAGAATCATTAGGCCTATAGCACACTCCTACTCTCAATTTTGATTTCCCTATGCTTATGTCACACCAAACTGACTCGACACTGCACTGTCCAGCGATGTCGACTGGCTTCACTTCCTTGGATTTTATGTGTTTCTTAACTAATAGCATAACCCCTCCTCCCTTCCTATCCTTTCTATACACATTGTACTCTCCAAATCCCAGTTCTGCATTCCTTATATCTGTGTGACACCACGTCTCTGGTATCCCAACAATATCCGCCTTTGATGTCTTGACCAACACCTCAAATTCATCAAATTTATTTACCGAACTCCTAGCATTGGTGTACACGCAAGTATATATGCACCTGTTCTTTTTCTTAGCTGCCCTAACACAACCCATGTGTTTACTTGTACCGCAATGACTCCCAGCACTTTCTGAAATATCCTGCATCTTGTTTTTCAGGCTTCTGCTCATTCCAATAGAAGCAGTGCAAGAATCACTTTCACTTCTGCCAGTGGCTACTGTTAATCCATTAGTCCTTGTATCCCCCCCATCTAGCAGTTTTCCGACCCACCCAACACTGCCTCGATATCATCAGCAAATATTCTTGCACCCTTTCTCTTGAAGTGTATCTCATCCCTGTAGAAGCAGTCTCTCCTATTAACAAGTACAGACTAGGCTGAAAAAAATTCCACCCCTTGAGCCCTGCATAATCTTTCCAGGGCCGAATTGATCGAAACGGCTCTGAGCCCTGCATAATCTTTCCAGGGCCGAATTGATCGAAACGGCTCTCATCATATACTCCCTCCTATCGTGTCTGGGCAGAATTGCAGACACTTTCAAATTCAACCCTAATTCACGGCTTATTAGAATCTATCTTGTCATTTTCATATTTACTTGCTTCTATAGTTTAATTTTAAGACCTATGATAAGAATTATTATTATTATTATTATTAATACTTATCATAATATGATGTGTATTAAAATTAAACTCTAGTGGTTTATATTAAAATTAAACTCTAGAGGTTTATATTAAACTATAAACTATATTTTTCTCTATACATTAAATATGTTTTCCTCCTAGTGATATTTATTTGAGCCAATGGGAGAAGAGAGCGAGGCAATTACGTCACTATAAATGCAATTAATTATTGACAACTGCTTCAATAACGTTCACCAACCTCGTGCACGTGATTCACTTTCTAACATTTGATGTTCTATTGTAACGTTTTTCGTATTAATGAATATTGTTTACAGTGTTTGTAAATAATTTACTATATTTTGTAAATATTTTAAATATTTGTATAGTTTGTAAATATTTCAGATAAATATTTTAGTCCTACTCGAAGCAAAAGGCCTTTTCCTAAGTGAACTATGTAAACGCAGGTAAATACTTACATATTGATATTTATTCGACCTTGAGAATACCACGCACTACAAATGCGCAGGTAAATAATTACAAAAGGTCATATCCTGATTAGATATCGATCAGTGCGTATGAACGGGTGAGTCTTATACGTAGAAAAGATTTGACTTCGTATACCTCTACATTTTACGTAGAAAAGCGTGCGTGGGATTGGGCGAAGCCTCCTAGTTATTATTATTAATAATAATAAATTTTGCTCTTTTTATTGGACACCATCATAATCTATAAATAGTTTCCTAATAGAATTAGGTAACACAATATTGCAATGGGATGGTATACAGGCTGCTAAGACTATGCTAGTAGGAGATTTTAATATTAATTTACTTACCAATGCAACTGATAATGTGATACTGAAATACTCTGTATTCTGAAAACAATTTGAACACACCTTATTTGGAATAACTAGGCAACAAATGTTGATAATTTTATAAATAATAAAATTATACCTGATATTTCATATTTTGTTATAAAAACATTACTTGAAATTGTAGTGAACATCTGAGATTATTATTCATTATCTAGTGCTATTAATACGTTTTGTTATCTCGATGCCTCAAAAATCTTTATATTTAAATATATTTAACGATACTACAGATAAATTTAAAGACGCGACAGCAGCTTAATATTTCAGAAACCAGACAGGTTTGAAAATCAAAATCAAAAAATATGATTTTCGATCGTATGAATTTAGAATCGTATTCTGTTGCGGTTTCAGGAAAAAGATACCATATGAATAATTTAGAATAAATTATGAAGAAAATGTGTATATAAAATTATATACAAGTTTATTAACTGCAGGAATAAAAGGTACATGTTGCGATGAAGGTGTAATTGTTAATTATTGCGTCCAAAAACATATAACCAATAATATATTTTGAAGTTATTAAACACTGATTATGTAAACATTAAATCTATAATAGTCTTATTTCACTGAAAGTTAAAAAAAAATCAACGAACATTATTTAGTATACTGTTTAATTTTATCTGCAAAGGAAGGAAAATTGCAATTATTGGGTAAAAAGACAGTCGTTATTTAATTGAAAAAACTTTCATCTGTCATTGTGGAAGTTGATAGCTTAAATAAATTGAACGAAGGACTGGACGAACTTTTGAAGCTAATGGATAGGTGAAATGGGAGGTATTTATTTATTTTCTGATGCTGTGTAAGCTTGCTTTCTGACATCATATGACACTTCTAGTGCTAATGCTTGTAACTAAATACTAATAGTCACGAGAAGACGTCAGTTAACAACTACAACGCAAGTAAGACTGGAAACAGCAAAATACCAATTGCTAAATGAAGAATTCATAAATACACATAAAATGAAAATAAACTGCGCGATCTTTTAAATCGTTCATTAAGCGACGAATTCATAAACAAAAAAGATAAAAGCTTCCAGAAAGGTTTAGTCAAACCTTATCTGATGTCGTTGTTAAAAAATTAAATATAAAACGTGATTTAAAATTACTTTTTCGTAGGTTACAAAATAATACTGAATATATATTTAACATTATTTCGAGAAACTAGTTTAAAACATAAATAATTTTAATTAAAGAGGCTTGTTTTAGGGATGGGATAATTTTTTTTTCTGGAGTTGGGAAATAATTTGTGAAGCACTTTGTTTGTGGTGCTTACTTATGCATAGTGGACAACTGCAGATATGTCCCAGTTAAATAGACGAAGAAAATACAAGTTTCGAATCTTTTATTTCGACTTGACGTATTCTACAAACAGGAGCTGAGATTTTCTTCATTGATCCCTTGAAGTGATGGCAAAAGAGTGGCTAATCTACAAAAAGTATGTCAAGATCGCGATGATTTTGCTAATTGATAATTCGTGAATGTCGAGGAATATAATAGCATTATTTCTATTTTTACTGTATTAATAAATGCCATTTGAGCAGCTTTTATAAACAATCACAAATACATTTATGAAAATGTTTTATTTAAATTATTAATCGAGAATTATCGTTTATTTCCTTTAAAAAAATTGATTACACTCACAAGATGTCATAAATTAAAGCAGGTTTTACTGATACATTATTTATTAATATGAAATTAATTCGTGATACTCACAGGACTAAGTTTCTTCGTCTCTTCATCGTAAAGTCCTCTCTAGAACCAGGGTAGGGATGGAGGGTAAATATATAGAGAGAAAGAAATAAATATACTGTTTTTAAAGAAAACAATAAAATATAAAGGAAGAAAATCATTTATACAGAAATAAATAAGAAAAATCTTTGAACTCTGTTAGACCTGAAGTATATTAATTAAATGAGAAATCTCTGCTGCTATGAAGATATACGCTGCATAGCAATGATAGTGAATTCAACTCAAGAATCTAGGGGTTTAACAAAATAAGTTATAAAATTAGTTTTGTAAAGTACTTAAGAAAACAAGTACATTAAACATTAATTAGTTAAACTAAATTAAAAAAAAAAGATCCTTGATGTCGCCTCCTCCTTTTTTCTCTGTTTTAAATCGCACACTGGCCAGGGCATCAGAACCCGGGGTCCTCAAAGGAGAGTGCATGACGTTAGTAACACCGGAGAATTATCTAATAGGTTTTTCCCACAACAGTCTAATGAGTTGGCCTGTCAGAAACAGAAACATATACTCTATAAATGTACTCAACCCATCTGCTCACCCGTCACACTTACTGATACACAAGTACACTGTTTTTTCTTTCTTTCTTTTTATAAACACATTTAGGGGCAGGCTAATTAACAGCACATCACCCTACATTCACTCACGAGTTTACCATCTTGCATTCGTTCGTCATACAACTAGACAGGATAGAGTTTCCACCTAGATGTGGACAACTACGAAGGCAATCAATTTTTTTTTAAATATAATACTAATCACAAGCATTCAGTCTATCACCGCATAGTTTACACACATGAATTGTTATTCATATATTTACATAACTTATTGAAAAAGGAAAAATATATATATATATACATATTCAGGTTACAATTAAAACAATTTACACTAATTGGATATTATCATGGATATTAGCACTCCACCAGGCTATAAAGAAAATAGACAAGAGGTATATCACACTCAAACTAAGCAAGGAACCCCTTCCAACCAGGAGGTTTAAACGTAGCTAGAAAGATGGGTATAGAAGACACTCCAAGGCAGACAATGACATTCAAAAATTCAAATTATTGTATTAAGGCCACCCGTAATCTCTTACATATACTGATATATGGATTATGACTCTAAATTGAGTGTGTTCTCTGGTTGATTTGCTTGTTTTGCTGGACGGAAAAATCCTAGTTTCTTGGAAAAAAAACCTTGCAATCTACACCTGAGACCGACTAACTCAGGCAAGAACGGAAAAAAGCCCACTAAAGTTCCTTGCGTCATCGACAGGATTTGAACTATCGCCGAGCTGGAGGATATCATGAGAATTTGTGTGGGGAGGAAGGTGACGATACCACTGCGCTACCGCGCAGACTCTACAATGACAACCATCAAGATCACATAGATAAAATTGCTTCCAATGCATGGCTTACGAGTGGGACGCTCTTCCCCGAGAGTGAAGGATTCATGTTCGCCATCCAAGATCAGGTAATCAACACCAGAAACTAGAAAATGGTCTTCTTTCATAAGTTTTCTTATTTGGGGTCTTACAAATATGCCCTCTCTGATTTTGCTCTCAATGACTCCAGCAAATTTCTCTTGCTCCATTTTACTTCCATTGCTGTTATTAAATTGTCCATTAAACTAAGTTTAATACGCAAAATAAAACTTTATCAGGAGTAGCCTATGATTTGTTTGCAACATTTTTCTTTCCTGGAATCAATGGGGTTTTTTTTTACTCCATTGACATAACTCTCCCGTTCACAAATAAAGCAACGGCTAAGTGGCAAGCCTCATAAAAGAGCAATTACTTTAAGGTCACCACAGACACACCAAGAAAACTAATGATACTTAATGCACATCATGATAAGTTTCATCTTGACTTCCGCTATGATTAATGTCACTGTGCAGAATTGTGAGCATAGCAGCCTATTATGCGAAAGTAAGCAATATCATGTCAGGTCTGAACCTGTTTGACCAGACGCCTGCTACAAGTGTAAAGTTTCACGGAAGGTTTAAATACGTTTGAACATGACTTAGCCTGTAAAGCCACACATCACACAGAACAACCCTTTTCATACATTAATTTAATCTCTATTATCATTTCATTACTGTATTATTTATATAAAAATTTGTGTCACATTGCGCGAGTAGAGATATTCTCTTTGTGTTTTTGAATTCATCAACAAGAGATGCGTAAGAATTAGCAGGAAATGTTCATGTGACAAACTGGAGATTGATCAGTGTTATTTCAGATACTAAATTGGACATTTTGAATATTATAGTGTGATTTAGAACTGCCGGCAAAAAGAAACAGCAAAGATTTTCGAAGAAATTATAAGAACACATCTTTGGAATTCTTCCTTCCCGTCTCAACTAAAAAACAAATCCAGTGAATTTTCGTATTGGCCGCCTGGAGAATTGTCTTAATAACGATTTGTAATAATTGCCTCCAGTTTTAAATATTGTCAATAATTGAAACATTTCACAAAACAATAATTCTTCGCGTACTTTAATACAAGAATTATTTTTAAATTACGAATTACGGTAACGTTATCTGCATTTAGCTATATTTGCTCACACACTGGTGTGCAAAACTTAAGGACCAACACTATTTCTAAACGTTACAACCACAAAATCAAACGAAACAGCCTGTGGCCGTTCAGTAGAAAGCTGGTGCATATACAAAAATTTGAACTGTGATGAGAGGGCTCACATAAACAGATAAAAGCAGCAGTTCAGCAGTTTTGTGCAAATTACCGAATGGTGGGTGAGCACGATTGTTACAGACGTTCAATTGGTTTCATACAGACAACGAAATGGCCACTAGACAACATCTGGATGACTTTACCCGGGGTCGAATAATTGGGAAGCTCGAGGAAGGTCGAAGTGCTAGGAATGTGGCTGCAGAGTTCGGTATCGCCCATAGCATTGTGTCACGTGCGTGGTCGGCCTTCAGAACGACAGGTACCGACACCAGACAGCGGGATCCATTGCAAACCAGATGCACAGGAGCACTGGATGCAGGATATCACGGTTTACTGTGGCCAAGCGACTCCACAAAGGTGGACTGTACGGTGTGTCCCTTTAACACCTGCTCATCGGAGACACCGTTTACAGTGGTGCATCAAACACAAGGACTGGACAACAGTGCAATCGGGTAAGGTACTCTTTACTGATGAGAGTACATTCAGTATCAGCAGCGATTCTGGACGTCAGCTGAACTGGCGAGAGGTTGGCACACGGTATCACCCCGCACACATCACCGAAAGGGATCTATATGGCGATTGAGGTATTCTCGTCTGGGGAGGCGTTATCTTGGATGGACGTACACAACTCCGGGTACTGGAAGGCGGTACTGTAACCGGTGCACGCTACTGTACTGAGGTAATCCTTCCCCATGTGCGTCTGTTCCGAGGTGCCATTGGTCCCGAGTTCGTGTTTATGGATGATAACGCCAAACCCCATCACACTGCAGCTGTTTATATGCTTTTGGAAAGTGAGGACATTGTTCGTATGGATTGGCCTGCCCGTTTACACCGATCTGAATCCCATCGAACACATATAGGACGCTCTGGGAAGATGCCTAGCGGCACGCCCACGCTCACCAGAAAATGTTCACCAGCTGAAGATGGCGCTGACAGAGGAATGGACGATGTTACCGCAAGAACGTATCAACAACTTTGTTCTAACTATGGACAGGCGGTGCAAAGCTTGCATCGACATTAGAGGTGGCCATATCTCCTACTCAAGACCACCTCTTCTCTTTGTTCCACCTTTGGTAGTGTTGCATCTGTATCATGTCAGCTAGTGTTATGTTGCCGTTTTTTGAATAAAGTCCCTCTGTACCGTTTTGTTTCCGTTGTTGTGTCGGTGTTGTTTCCTTCATCATTTCGGTACCTCACGAGGTTCCTTTGGTATTCTTTTCCCATATCCAGGCCACTCCTATGAAAAGCTACAGATGAAAACGTTACTGGTCCTTAAGTTTTGCACACCAGTGTATAACCAAATGGGCAATCATCAGTCCTAATAAATTCAAAATTGCAGTGAAATACAATGAGAAAACTGTCAATATTTATAGTGAAAAAAAAAAAAACTAATAAAACATCAACTTACTTCGCTTTTCAGTAATACCCTTAACTTTCCGCGCATGCAATTTTCAAACTGGTACAGTAGTTTTGGATCATTATCTAAATACCAAATATACAAAACATAGAATGCAACCATTCATTATCTATAAATGAAACAATTCTATTAATGACATATATTCTATTCTAAAATTCAAAAATATCCACCAATATTGTCATCAAGCTTCGTCTGGAAATGGCTATATTCACATCCCTAACATTAATATCCGCACAACCCTCTGTTGATAGTTAGTCACGTCCAACAGAAGCACCAGGTTCCAGACTAAACTATAAATGTATTCTCGTAGGCCTTGGAGTGGACAATAGAACGATTATGAATGTAAGATGCCATGATTGATGGAAGTTAACAGACTTCCAACGCGAAAGATAATATGGTACCACATATGGCTAAAAGGGAAGCAAACCTTCAGCCATGATTCTGAGGGCATTCTTGAACCCAGTAGAAGTCTCCAAATAGACCGAAGATAAGAGAATTGGGGATTGTGATACTCGACTTGGAGATTTTGAAATGAGGACACCCCACTTCACAATGGACGATAAATGTGGAATCATGACTAATTACACAGCAGTTTTCTTGACTTTTTCCGGAAAAATAATGGAGTGATTGGTTAAAGAAGCAATGTAGGCCCATCTACACAGGAATGCACTTATAAAACCCAGGTTTAGTGTTGGGCCCATTGTCTTTTTCTGTGTTTATCAATGATATTGATGAAGGTTTCTCAGGCTTAATATGTAAATTTGCAGATAATAGAAAGATTGGCAGGATCGTTAATCCTGCCAATCTTATCATCTGCCCATCTACCTAATTTGTGTGGATGATCCAGACACATGAGGCAGATGGGCAGAGAAGTGGCAATTGAAGTTTATCATTGACAAACGCGAGGTACTTCACGTGGGTAGCAATCAATACAGATTAACGAACTAAATGCGTTGTACCAAACTCAGAGCAGCGAAGAATGAGAAAGACCTGGAGATAAATGTTCAGTCAAATACGAAGTTCCCTGAGCAGTGCAGACAGGGTGCTAGGATAGCTCATGTGATTTTGTTAATGATATACAGGAATTTCGTTAGTGTGGATAAGTAAGATATTACCCCGTTGTATAAGGCAATGGTCAGGCCACATCTTGAATACTGCATACGTGTCTGCGAGACTCCTAGCTGAATCTGTTAGAATGGGTACAGAGAAAATCAACAAGAATAGTAAGGGGGGGGGGAAGGTGCGCTTAAAGCTTCAGCAAATTTCAACCCCAGGCGACTAGGAAAGATCCAGGAGATCTGATTGAGTTGTTTCAGGCTTTGAATAGATTGAATAAGACCAATTGCCATGGAATTCTTCCTTACGCTCAAACTACACACAAGAGGAGGTATAAAATTCAAATTGAGGAAGCATAGTCACATAGGAAGCATAGATCAGATTGTGTGAATATTTGCCTTAACCCAGAGGGTAGTTTATTATTTGAAAAAAATTCTCTGGTGTTGCAGAGGTGGACAGTTTGAATAATTCGAACGAAGATCGAGACAAACGTTTAGAGAGGATGGACAATTGATATGGGAAGAAGTGTATTTTCCTTGTTTCATGTACATAAGTTTGCTCTCTTGCATTATGCTACTACTAATACTAAAACTAATAAACAATCGGCATGTGCGTGATATTCCACCACTACTAATGATCCTCAACATGTCCACGTTTGTTGATGCGATATGCAAAGGAACGGGATTGATACTGAAATCGTAATGAAACGACAATGAAAACCTCTGAAGCTGTTGGAACGTGATGAAAGATGAGTCATGTAAGGAAATTTTCCGTCAGAATGCAGACCGAAGTTGTCTAAGCATATAGGTCCTTTGTGAGATGATTGGGATACAAAACCTGATGCAGAAATTGGAGCAGTGTGGCATTGGAGGCAAATTGCTGCTATGGATAAAGGGGAGTGGTTGAGTGGGAGAAGACAGAGAGTGGTAATCAATGGACGCTGCTCTTCGTGGACTAATGTTATTAGTTGAGTCCTTCAAGGTTCAGTGTTGAGTCAATCATTGTTGTTTTTTGTATTTATAAATGACATTGATGATGATATATCAGGCTTAATGTCCAAGTTTACAGACAATACGAAGGTCATCAGGTTTGTAAAGGACACTAATGACAGCACGCTGCTGCAACAGGATCTAGAAAAGTTGAGCAGATGGGCTGAGAGATGGCAACTGAAGTTTATCATTGACAAATGTAAAGTAATGCATATGGGAAGCAGTAACCCCAGAGTAACGTATCAATTGTGTGGTACTACACTGACAGTATAGAGAGTGAAAAGGACCTGGGGGTAATTGTGCAGGCAGATATGAAGTTTTTTGAGCAGCGCAGATGGAGTGCAAGAGTAGCTCATGGTGTCTTGTCAATGATATATAGCAATTTTTGTAGCAGGGATAAGGAGCTGATGATCCTCCTTGTATAAGGCAATGGTCAAGCCACACCTTGAATACTGTATACATGTCTGGAAGCCTCATTTCAAGAAGGATGTAGAGCTGTTGGAACGAGTACAGAGAATGGCAACAAGATTTGTGAATGGAACAAAGGGTTGCTCTTACGAAGAAAGGCTTAAATTTCGCAAATTACAGTGTCTGGAGACTAGGCACCTTGAGGTGTATAAGGCCTGTAATGGTTTGAGCATGCTCAATGCTGATGGGATTCTTCCTCTTGCTCAGAATAATCACCTGAGAGGACATAAATTCAAATTTAGGAAAGACAGTTGTAGGACAGATGTACGGAAGTTTGCCTTTAGCCAGCGGGTGGTTCATTGCTGGAACAAACTTCCATCTGTCGTTGTAGACGTTGACAGCTTAAATAGATTCAAGGCAGAACTAGACAAAAATTTGAAGCGAGTGGATGGGCGAAATGAGAAGGGTGTATTTTTTTTTGGCTGATGCTTTATATGCTTGCTTTCTTGCATCATGTGCCTTTTTGTCGCAGTTTTTTGACGAACTGCTGAGTATGCTAAGAGTTGAAACAAGAAAACATCCTTAAAGGAAAGAGGAAACTGAAGTGAGCACAAGATTTGGTGACATACGACTCCTAATAATGAATTAACCACTTTGGTACCGCAAAATACACGTCCACAGAGTTGTCGTTACGATTATTATAAATGTTCACACAACTGTAGTAAAGTAACCATAAAAATATTAATTTCAGCACAATGGCACTTTTTGTTCTTCACCATCAAATGCTTCTGCAGTGAAGACCCAGCCTCCAGGCACTGTCCCGGTTTCCTGGTAATGCAATGCAAAATACAAAGTTCTGTGAAATCGTTTTGAAAAGAAAATAAATTACTTACAGATTTTTTCCATTCTCTTTGCATAATATTTTTCCCATTCCTGTTCATCTGCTTCCACTAGAAGAACAAGGGTGAGGACGAATGGCAGAACCAGAAGGATCTTCATCTTGTTGTTAGTTATTCTTCTGGAAAAAGAGAACCTGAGAAGATGAGGATGTGGGCTTATTTATCAGAAAAGTGTGTTTGTTCAATTTCAAGGTGATATCGTATATGGAAACGGAAAATTCTTTCAGGTGGACTCGGCGCAATCTCTCTCTGCATGCTGCAAAAAATGGTAGTCACGAGGATGGAAGACCTTGTTTAATTCGTGTTGAATACGTAAAAAGGACTATTATGTGACAACACAGGACGCAAAACGATACAATAAAGAAACAAAGGGTAACTGCTAGGAATAAGGAAATACGAGATCTCAAAAAGCTATCTCACAAAGATTTTACTTTTTTTTTTCATATTTGAATTTTGTGTTTTGCTTTCTTAGTGAAGATCGAGTTTCTTAGTATTTTTCTTTTAAAGAGTTATTTTATAAAATGCGCTAAATAATCCTAATTGATCAATAAATAAACTATAACTAATCAATTAATCATAACTAACCTCTATAACTAATCAATAATTATTCCTAATTACAATATAAGATAATTTCAATGCGATATGACAGACATTTAAAAATTGTTCTCATAATGTATGTGTGCAACGCTGCATTTACAGTATATGCTAGAACTGGGGGCCATAAAAATATCGATATTGTCTTAATTAATTACGTTTATATTGCTTTGCGTTGAAATTTTCTTCTGGATTTATGTACAAGTTTCCGAGTAGAAGAAAGTTCGTTGTTCCACCAAAGTGTGCAGTTTGTTTTTAGCTTCTTTTTATGCGTAGATTTCTGAATTTCAGTAATGATCATGTTTTGAATCTGCAGTGCTAGTTGTTCGGCAGTAAGAGAATTAAGATTTTCTAGGTTGTCTTCAGGCAAATCAGAGAACAAAATGATTAAAACGATCCCATTTTATGTTTCTAAGAGAGTAACGTATGAGATTACGAAGAGGTTATTGAAGAGGAAGAGTTGATCCCAGCAGGAAGGGAGATAGAGCGATGGTCACTTGTTGTTAGGTCAGTTTCTTCGTGCCAGTCAATAATATAAGGAGCAATACGGGTTGTGGCCAGAGAAATGTCTATTGATTCACCCAGAGAATTAGAAAAGGTACATGGCTGGTTTAGTTGATTCAAGACAGTAAGCTGATGGTGCCCTCAAGCAGTAATCCCCGAGCATCTATGATAGAACTATGCCAACATGCAGACTTGGAGACTACACTGATGATTTGACTGTCCTAGTCAGTGGCAATGCTCGATCTGATTTGAAATCTATTGCCAATAGAACACTTCAGGACCTATATAAATGGACTCTTCGTAACAATCTAAAGAGTAGCCCTGAAAATTCAAAAATGACGGTATTTGGAGCACATTTAAATCTCTCTCGTCCTCCTCAAGTTAAACTCAATAATGTTCGTTTTCCTTTTTTGTCACAGAAACTATAATTCTTGGAGTAACAGTAGATCGAGAGATAAAGTTTATGACAAATGTTATAACTTAACAGTTAAAATCAAGAAATTCACTAGAGCGTTAACAAGAATTTCAAGAACTGAGTGGAGGTCCTGGAGAAAGACTTTAAAAAATTATTATAATGCAGTATTTATCCCAATGACCACCTACGCCGCCTGCGCCTGGTTCACAAGGATTAATTGTTAGAATTAGAAACAAATTACAGTATATTCTTTGCAGAGAGCAATTTTATTATCCACGGTTAGAGCATGTCGGACAGTGTCAACCCCTGCCTTATAAGTCTTAGCTGGTGTTTTGCCCTTAGACCTACATTTGATTTTTAAAGGATTTGTTACAGGCTAAAGTAACAAATCCCGAGAGTTTATGGAAATCTAAAATGGAATCTACATTGACCTGTTGAATGATTGGCAAACCTTCCAGGACACAATAGCTTCAGGATTAGCGACAAGACACTTCTTCTCGGAAGTGACTTTTCTTTTTGATTAAAAAGTATAGTCATGACTTTCTATGATAAAGTGACGCTTCTTGCTTGACCAAAGGACATGAATCATTAAATCAGCACCTCTTCAGGTTAAATTGGGCTACCACAGATTTATGTCTTTGCGGTAAGACAGAAAGTTGGGATCACGTACTATTTTTGTGTACTAACTACAAGGATCAGGGAAGAATTTTCACTATAGCCTGGACAGGGATCTCTACTTATCCAGAATGCTGAGATTTTCCGGGCTTTCTAAAATGAGAGGTTTTGAGAAAAGACGGCTTTTGTTATCTCCTGTTTCATGTTCTTCTGGATCATCTGTGACCGGAATCTCTACCGCATTATTGTTCTTATGGTCTTTGAAACGGGACCTCAGTTACGACCTCATTTGTTATTGATTTGTGATTCATTTGGAACGGATTGCAACTTCTTTTGTCTATTAAGACAAAAAAGGATAATTAAGACAAAAGAGGATACAAAAGGTTGAATTTGTGGATTTCGGTTGCTGTGGGTGGATATATAAACCCCGAGTTTTCTTGACAGGGCACTTATTTCTCCCTTTTTGTTTTCATTTCATTTCACGCTGCCTCTATCTGGTTTAAGCGTGTGAGCAATGTCAAGTTTAGAGATAAGCTGAATTCATACAGCGTATTATGTTATTAACAACTTTGAGAGTGTGTAAAACAGTATCGAATAATGCCCTTCAGGTACTTCCTGGGGCACTCCATATAGAGCTTTTAGTTACTTTTTAAGGAAGGGCAGACAAGTTACAATCATAGGAATTACGAACGATATTTTGATTGAATGGAAGAGAGAGGAAAAAATATTTTATTGAATTTGACAGGAATATGGCATGAACGTTGGAGCACCAGCGTGACTGGTGCTGTATCTATACTTTTTATTCCCAGTGTATGTTTTAATATTGGAAATAAACATAATAAATGGTTCTTTCCTTGCATGGAAGCCTCTTACTGGATATTTCTATTTAATATTTTTATTTTTATTAATAACCATTAACAGTGTATCTGAGATCAGAACAAAGAACACAATAACAATTATAAGAGATGCAGCAGGAAGATAAACATTAATTTCAAACATTAAAATCATATGCACAAAACAGGACTGCATTAAGTTAAGTTACCGGTAAATAAATAATAAATTAATTAGTTAGAGAATAGAAAAATAATAAAACAAATAATAATAATAATAAACTAAAATAATTAGATGAGAGCCAGAAATTTTGCATTTGAAGAGACGAAGCAAACTTGTGGATGGAGTTCATCATCGTCTGGGAGTTGTCAAAGAAGTCAATGAGAGAGTCATTTGCTGATTCTGTTCAGTGGACTGAACTTCATAAAGTCCATGATGGCAGAGTCAAGGCGAAACGGTGTAAGGTTCCTGACTTGTCTACAAGGAACATCGAAGTTGATTTTGCTAAGGATATCAGATGCTTCATAAGTTCCAGTGATTACTTTGGCTAGAAGGGCGATGTCAGCAGTAACTCTTCTGGTGCACAGAGGCCTCAGATGAAAGTAATCACACAGCGATTCATAATACACTGAGTGATAGAATAGAGGATTGCGGTACGTAAGGTAACGGAAAAAAATTTTTGAACTGCTTCAATTTTGTTAGTTAAAGTCTTTGTGTGAGAATTCCAGATGGGTGAACTGAATTCAAGGATTGACAGAACAATAGTTTTATAAAGGATTACCTCATATCTGTAGGTTTTGAACTTCTAGGTGTTCCGTTTGATAAATCCCAATGTTTTGAATGCTTTGCTGGTGATTTTCTGGTGATGATCACAGAGTTATTAGTGTACTCCGTATTTATTAGTTGTGGAGATCTGCCGGATGAGAAAGAGATTACTTTGCACTTCGAGGGGTTAGCAGACAAGCCATTCAGAGATAGCCACAGAGAGAATTTATTGAGAGCACATTGATGCTGTTGAGAATCGGTAATCTCCTTCATTGCTGAGTAGATCTTAACATCATCTGCATAGAGAGAAACTTGAATATTGGAGGTGTAGATGAAAGAAGGAAGATCATTTACGAAAACAATTAAGAGAAGAGGACCTAAGAGGGAGCTTTGTGGTACTCCACTTAGTGGTATAAAACAGTCTGAGTTCACTTGATTGATGATAACGCTCAAGGGACAATGCGTAATATAGCTGCATAGCCATGAGAGCAAAGGGTCAGAGACACCATATAGCAGGGGCGCCTCCGTAGCCAGGTGGGAAGGAGCAGCAGTGCGTAGCACATGCTTCTTGATTAGACCGGGGTTCGAGCCCGTCACCACCAAATACGGAGTATGCGGAAAGGTCAAGGAATGACCACCGCATATCCCGGAGCAATATGGCCTTAGTTGCTAATGCTCCTAAAAACCAAATAACAAATAACAAAACAACAAAACACCATATAGCTTAAGTTTTTCCAGAAGTTGTTCGAGCGGGACTTTGTAGACTGCATCAACTTAAAGGTTGTTATCAAGACTTCAAAAGTGTATTGCCAGAAAGGAAGCAAATTTATGACTTCTGACTTGTCACTGCAGAAACCATGTTGATACTGATCAATGAAAGAACTCAAGAATAATTCGAAGAGATGTTTGTGTACTACTGTGTCGAAGAATATAGCCAGGCTGTTTTGCAAGGATATAGATCTGTAATCAGTTACATCATTTTTATCACCTTTTTTGAAAATAAGAACTATATTGACCTGCTTAAAGTGCTTAGGACACCTCCCCAGCCTGAGAGACAAGTTGAAGATCCGCAGTATGACTGGTTTTAAGGTAGTGACAGTCATTTTCCAAAATAAGCCTCGAATATCATCTGGACCTCTAGTATAGTCATTTCTCATGCTTTTTAATGCCGAATTTAAATCTTCATCAGTGATAAAGAGGTTAATGAGGATATAATCTTTAACAGGAGTGAAGTCAGAAAATGAGGCAGGTCTCAATGTATCATTTGTTAGAATTCTGGAAAATTGTTTGGCAAACTCTTGAGCAATACTGAATTCGTCCGATAAGAGAATTCCATCTGCGTTATGGAGTTGGAACTTTCTACTGGTTATATTCTTGTGCTTCATATAATTCCAGAATGGGTTGATATCTCTGTAAGTAAGCAGACTATCCTGAACTGACTCTGTATACTTATTGTAAGAGTTTAATATGAGCGTTTTCACTTCTTCAGTTGGTTGAATATTTCATAGTATTGACTGTCACCTGATAGCTCATACTTGTTTCTATAGAATTCTTTGGATTTAATTTTATGTATTAGTTCTCTGTTATACCAGTGCGGGTAGGTAGAGCGTGCGGTCAGATGGGATTGAGGAACAATGTCAGATATAACTGAGTGGACACAGTTCATCAGGTTGCTGGTGAGCACATCGATGTCATCCATAGCGTCAAAGAGCTGTATGTCTACGTTTCTTAGAGCTAGGTTGAGCAGGGGCAGTCAGCCATTCTGCAATTGAATCGTGGAGGACGGAAGCTGCATTTGAAGTTATGAGAAGTCACAGTGATGTCAAACGTAATTGGTGAATGATCCGAGTGAAATATAGGTTTCTCATTGTGAGCATCTATATGAATAGAGGAGAATATTAGGTCAAGGTAGGCATTTTCTCTGGTTGGAAAATTACAAACTTGTTCAAGACCATAGCTGTGCAGCATATTAAAGAGAGCCCTAGTCTGCAATGATGGAGAAGAAGATCCTAAATTGGCCATTTGACAGTTAAAGTCACCCAAAACCATTGCTATGTCTGCAGATTGAATTAGTGGGAAGATAGATTCCAGCGAGCTTCCTAAGTACTGAAGGTCGATATTAGTTAAGGGAGGTGGAAAATAAAGGATCACGATTAAAACTTTTAACTTGCCAAGATGAAGAGGGCAGTATATATATAATCACAGGGCATGGCTCGCTTAAATATAAGTTACGTGACTTAGGTTTGGAGCAGGATTCTTTCTGTACACGTAGATTATCTGAAACATGGGAACATGTTTTTTTTATGATTGTCCTCTTTATGAGGAATTTAGGCATAATTTAAGATCAGTTATACCTTTGACCGGGTTTCACGTGCGTAGGAATAGGCACCAGGTAACAGATTCTCAGATGGTGTCTGCTTCCTGGTGGCAGAGAGGCCTGTTTTTTTTGTTTAACATATTACACTACAGGCCCATTAGTAGAATACTTGAACACAGAATATACAGGTGGAGATGGACCTTAGACAAGTACATATATAATGTATAATGAATGTACAATTACTGTATTCCTCTCAAAAACATGAAGAAGGGTGCGGCCGCTGATCCAACCTCACATGCGATTATTCCACCCCACATGAGAGTGTGCCTTTCTCTGATGTTGGAGGGATGGTACCTCATTACTCGTTGTCTCCAGATGAAATTACGTCTAGAATCCGTTTGTAGTCTGAAACGGGACTAATCAGAAAACAGAACTGTATCCCATTTGTCAGAGCTCCAAGTCATGGTACCAATTTCGCACCAATGGCACCAATTTCGAAGAGTTCTGCGGTGGTTTGGAGGTTCATGAGATCAAATTCAAAATCAAATTATTAATATTAGGGCGTCCCGTAATCTTTTACATATACCCACAATGACTGTAAATTGCGTGTGTTCTCTAGTCGATTTGCCCATTTTTCTGACGAAAAAACCTGTTTCGGGGGGGGGGGGAACTTTGCTATCTACGCCTAAGACCGACTAACTCAGCCACGGAGTGAAAAAAAGCCCACTAAAGTTCCTCGCGTCATTGACGGGATTCGAACCCTGCCCTTTTCCACCCGGTGTGAGGAGGACGGTGACGATACCACTGTGCTACCAGCGCAGACGAGGATTCATAGGATACAAACCACAGACCCCCTTGCGTAGAGTTCATTTGAACTGAGCGTACTTAACACAGTCCAGTTGGAAAGGTAATCGCAGCAACCTCAAAGAGACAGTTGATGACAGGACATCGTAGGGTTTGGTCTTACCGTTACAGCCATATAACGGTCTGTTCAGGTTGAGGTAGCCCTCGGACGACCTTGGTAAGCGTTTCTTGTAATGATTCCTTTCTCCTGAAACTATTTCCATTCTACCGAGATGACACAGCCTGACATATGAAGCCAACGTGCCACGTCCACCTGCAACTGCCCGGCTTTAAATCGCCCAATGGCCTGCCATCTCAAAGGGTCATCGAAACGACGATACCTTGGCATCCTGAATACTGGAGATGTGGCTTCCTACTGAGCAAGACGAAAATGGGGAATCAAGTGATGTGGTCGCATCCCGTGTTTTTATAGGCATGAATAATTTCCATAATGTGCGGTTCTGTAAGGTGGCAGAGCGATTTCTATTGGATACTCAGAATTTTTAAAAATGTTTTAGCTACATTTAAATTTAAATTTATTTGGATTTGCAGTTGTAGAGCTTCATTTAACTAACTGTAATTACATTTAACTTACTGTGCTCGTACAATTTTCAAAATAATGTAACGCTGTACAATTTTTCTCTTCTGGATTAAACTATCAGGAGCCCTTTTTCTCCTTTACAATGCTGTAATTTTTTTCTCCTCTGGAATGGGATCCCCAGAGGAATCTTGCGTTTTGGTCGGAATCTCGATGATTCTGGGTACTTGTCCCGAGGTATGGACGAGTACCCAGAATCATCTCTCCACGATTGATGCTTCTGAGTAGTCAAGTGGCCAGAACACAATAGATCACTCACATAATACACACAAACCTACATTACTCACATATCTGGCCCTTTCAGTAGTACTCTTCTTCAGAGATACGAGGTGGAGTTAAACTGACATTACTGGTGCCGTCCTTTACAAAAACACATTTCCATATGTCAATGTATGCATTTATTATTATTTTATTTACAACGCCAGTAACTGCCTTGGTTTTCATTATAATGCCTGATGCCGTTGCTGGGTGGAGGATGGGTTTTTAAGAGAATGAACAAAGGGAACTAAGGCCATGAGAAGTCAGTTTGTTTTATCCGTAAACTGTGTTTATTATATGGTTGCTTTGCCTATTTGGAGGTACGAAACATCTGAGTTTTCAGCAGGTATATCCTTGTAACTGAAATGGCTACAGCCAGACACGAAAATAAACACAGACATTGTTTGAAGAGTTGGGGCAAAATGAATATTGAAACCCTACTATATTTGGTGGGCTCTGCTTTCTTGTTCGATCTCAGACACTTTCTTGACAGGGCCCTTACTCTCTTCCCAGAAGATATTCCAACAATTGCTACAAAAAACGTTCAATATATTCAGTCTAATAGGTGCAATTTTACACAACCTGAAAAACTGAAGCAAAAGGGAAATTCAATTATATGCTGTAGGTAGAATAATAAAACAAACTTTATTTTCATTTCATTTTTCTTTCGAGCAATTTAAAATCCTAAGTTGCTATTTACAAGCCCATTATTAGTTTGAGTTTGTATAAAGTCTTTACGCTGCTCGACAACATTAACACAACACGCAGAAAACTTGGTGTAACTCGTGCAGCTTGCAATGAAGTGGGCCAAAATTTTCTATGGTGGAGTATCGTAGAATATCGGACAGGTATATATGACATTTATAGGGCTGTATAAGCATTACCAAAGTCACATTATAAAAGTCCTTAGGAGATGATCAAAAATACACTGTGCTGCCACTTTATTAGCTACACCCCTACTGTGCACACAAATGGTTTCTCCCATAACGATGCATGTCACATGACCACTGTTGTGCATATAAATGCAGCAGAACAACCTTTCTACTATCAGTTAAGGGTACAAACCGTAGCAAAAATGCGAAAAAGGAGTGATCTAATGTTCTTCGAACGTGGCATGGTAGTAGGTGCAAGAAGTGCTGGACAAAGCATCTCTGAAACGGCAGTTCTTCTGAACTTTTCACGCACCACAGTTTCAAGGGTGTATCGGGAATGATGCGACGAACAGAAAACATCCTCTCAAAGGCACTCCTCTGGAAGAAAATCGCTTGTTGATGAGAGAGTTCAGAGGAGAATGGCTAGAATTCTGCAAGCAAACAGACGTGTCACAATGTCGCATATCACCTCAGAATACAACCTTGGTGCGAGAACAAAATATCGCAACGGACCACTAGTCGCACTTTGTCGTGAATGGGATACAACAGCCGACGGCCACATTGTGTACCTTTGTTATCAGCGAAGAACAAGGGAGCACGCCTTCTGTGGTTACAGCAACACCAGCACTGGACTGTCGAGGATTGGAAAACAGTTGCTTGGTCTGACGAATCGAAGTTCCCAGTGCATCATGTTGGAAGGTTCCGGATTTGGCGAAAACAACATGAATCCATGGACCCGTCATGTCTGACGACTACTGTGCAAGGTGGTGGGAGCAGTGTTATGGTGTGGGGAATTTTTTCTTGGCACACGTTGGGTCCATTGATACCCACAGATTCACGTCTGAATGCCACGTAGTTCCTAAACATCATTGCTGACCAAGTGCATCCGTTCATGTTGACAGTTTATCCTCAGTCTGATGGTTACTTCCAGCAGGATAATCGCCGGTGCACAAAGCCCGAATCACTATGGAATGGTTCCAGGAACATGACAATGAATTTTCTTTGTTGTAGTGTCCCGCTCAGTCCCTGGATCTTAATCCTATTGAGCATCTTTGGGATGAGCTAGAAAGCGCGGTTCGCTGCAGGCCTACACCTCTGTCGAATCTCACGAAACTGAGTGGCACACTTATGTGTGCATGGTACTCCTTTCCTGCACAATGTTTTCAGCATCTTGTTCAATCCATGCCTAGACGAATTCAGATGGTTTTGAAGGCTAAAGGAGGCTCAACACGCTACTAGGTAGGTGTACTTAATAAAGGGCAGCGCAGTGTATGTTCACATGACAGAAATATCATCTCCTACAGCAGCTTAACAGGTCTGACAGCAATGAACCATTCTTGATAAAAGTAGCGAAGTAGAGTTTCTATGAGAACCTGTGGTAAAAAATTCTATTCTTCCAACAGCTCAGACCTTAGCTTAACAAGTGACCGAGGAGTTGACTGTCGGGGTACGATGCGAGCGCGAGGGCTTCCCACACATCTTCGATCGGATTAAACACTGGTAGTGGTACATGATATCTTCAGTTTCAAGTTTCAAGGTATTCCTCGACCACTTCAACTCTATATGCAGTGGCATTGTCGTGTATGAAAAATAAACTCTGGGTCAAACGTATAACAAAAAACTCACACATAGGATTCGACGATCTGGTCTCACTACCTCTGCACAATTACGGTACCCTAATCAAGAACATGAAGTGGGTTGCGGCCGCTGATCATTATTCGCCCCAAATGAGAACAACCCCTTCTCCCTAAATTTCCCTTTCTCTGATGTTGGAGGGACGGTACCTCATTCCTCATTGTCTGTCTGCGTGGGTAGCACAGTGGTATCGTCACCGTCCTCCCCACACCGGGTGGAAAAGGCTCGGGTTCGAATCCCGTCGATGACGCGAGGAACTTTAGTGGGCTTTTTTCACTCCGTGGCTGAGTTAGTCGGTCTCAGGCGTAGATAGCAAGGTTTCCCCCCCAGAAACTGGGGTTTTTTCGTCCAGAAAAACAGGCAAATCGACCAGAGAACACACCCAATTTACAGACACGAATACGGGTTAATGTAATCATTTAAGGGTAACCCAAATATAGTATATATATATATATATATATTGATTCCTCGTTGTCTCGGGATGAAATAACATACAGAATCCGTTTGTAGGCTGAAATGGGCCTCATTAGAGAACCGAACTATATCCCATTCGTTAGGACTTCAAGTCACATATTCATGGCACCAGTTTTGACGATCTCTGCGGCAGTTTGGAGATCATGGGACACAACCACAGAATTTCTTGCGTAGAGTCAGCTTGAATTCAGCATTCTTAACACACTCCGGTTGGAAATGTTTTCACCTGTGATCGCACCAACCTTATTAGACAGTTGATGACAGGAGATCGTTGGGTTCCGTCCTTCGGTTAGAGCCAGATAACGGTATGTTCTGTTTGATGTACCCCCCGGATGATCTTGACCAGCTCTTCTTGTAATGACTCCTCTGTCCTGAAACTGCTTCCATACTGCTGAGAGAACACTGCCTGAAAATTTAAGCCAACGTGCCAAGTCCGGTTGCAAACTGGCCGGCTTTAAGTGGCCCCAACGGCTCGCCGTCTCAAAAATCATCTAAACGACGATAACTTACTATCCTGAGTACTGGAGATGTAGCTACCCCACTGAGCAAGACCAAAAAGGGGAATGAAATGATGTGGTGGCATCGCGTATTTTTATAGGCATGAATAATTTGCATAATGTACGGTTCTGTAAGGTCTTTGATCGATTTCTATTGGATGTACAGTATTTGCTTGCCAGGATGCCTATTATATCAAATATTCGCCTTCAACGACATTGTTCGCAATAAAATATTCATGAAACACATTTTCTGCTGTTAGTTTTGTCGTTGCCATTCCCCATTGCCCAATGCGTACCAGAACACTTACTTCAAAAAGATGTTATCATCATAACTGAACACTGCTTTTCGAAATTTCACTCAATGTCTTCAAGTGAAGATGACGGGTGATGTGGGTGTCATTAATTTTAACGCCCTTAAATTATATGCTATAATTACGTTAAATTAGCAGTTTCCAGCAAGAAATCTGACAGGAAATAATTGCTGCACTTTTATCTCCAGGTCTTTCTCTGTCAAGCACTCACGTAGACATTCTGAGCAGTATTATTACAGCTTCTGAAGGGAGACGAAAGTTAGGTGGATATGCATTAACACGAGTCTCTTGTTTTCTTGTGTTTGAGGTGAAGAAACTAAGTCTCTCAGGCAACAGCGTCTGTAAATGTCCTTTATTCATGGTCGGTTTGTTAGTTTTACTGGTTGAACATCCCAATTTTTAAGAGGGATAATCTTACTCCCCCATGAGCCTCGTTGATAACGTGAGGAATTTTAATGGGCCTTTTTCACAACGTGGCTGAGATAATTGGTCTCAGAGGAGGCTAGCACGGTTTTTCTCATGTTTTTTTTTTTATCTAGTAAACAGAAAACAGACCACAGAACACACGAAATTTACCGATAGTATATACAGAGCAATATGGCTTTACTTGTAATGGAAATTATATTAAGAAAGTAGACCTGTTTTCAATGCAGTTTTATTTTTGCTATTATGTTCTACATATTATTTATTTGTAATAATCTGAGC
The DNA here is from genome assembly GCF_048544385.1 of Mastigoproctus giganteus. Lineage (NCBI taxonomy): Eukaryota > Metazoa > Arthropoda > Arachnida > Uropygi > Thelyphonidae > Mastigoproctus > Mastigoproctus giganteus. The sequence continues at coordinate 76,357,517 of NC_143587.1, read as the reverse complement.
ATCATCTGAAAGTTTCGAAATTATCCATTTCCAAAAGTTTCTTCAACAATTCCTTTCTAACTAGTCTCTTCTTCGGGAACACATTTGTTCATGCAATCCTGCAATAACAATAAGAAAAATAATTATATCTAAGAAGTTAATTTTATTTCTAAAATGAAGTAATGAAATGAAAATATTTCTGTGAATTAGTGATTGCAAATAATCCTTACCCAGCCAAAAAGCAAAGTTTTGTGAAGCTAGGGAAAAGCACACCGGGTAATGTCCATCGACAAGAAGGAGGAGGAGGAGGACAATGAGTTGTCACGGGTACCACAAAGCCAACGAATGTACATATTTTAAGCTCATTGTTGGCTATCCAACGGGGTTTACTTTCAGTTGTCCACTTGCCATCATAATCGCCAAATACGGTTAATGATATTGTTCTTCTCAAATGAGTAGCTGTAAACTTCATTGACTTATGTCGTCATGTAGGGAGGGAGGGGTAAATATAATTTTTTTTTTATACGGGTATGTAGTAGCAATGCTACAAATTTATGTGTCATTTGTCAAAGACGTGCCACAACGAACATGAGCTTAACAATTTTAAATATGGAGAGATGCAGAAAGCCATTGAGGACTTAATGAATAAAGGTTTTTAGAACTGCTTTACATTCTTACCACGTCCCTCTGGAACATCACCATCAAGAGGAATGCGTTTATTATGCTAACCATTCAGCTGGGTGCCGACCGGGTTAGCCGGGTGGGTAAAGTGCTTATTTGGCAACTCAAAGGACGCGGGTTCGAATCTCGACTTGGGTTTGGATTAGAGTATATGTAAAACGTTTGGGAGGTGCATGAAGCCGATACGCTAACAAAAAAAAAAAAAAGAATGAATGAATGATTGAAAGAATGATCACCTTAAAGGAATGATTTGTTTCTGCATATTATAAAATTTACAAATCTATTTACCTTCTCGATCTCCCATTTATTTTTAAATGTCATCCCGGAACAGTTTTCCTAAAATAAATAAATACATTAAAGAAATTCAAACGAACAAAATTAGAATGATGAGTTACTGAATTTACTTTAATAAATGCAATAAATAATTAATATCGAGCAATTTGATTATATTAAATATTTTAGTAGCATTTTTATGTTTATTAAATTCTTCAAAAAATAATAAAAAAACAATAATTTTAATGAATATTCTTCAGATTCATTAATTTATTTTAACTTCAAAATAACACAAAACAATAAAATGATGCAGTTTTTACTTAAACAAAGTAGGAATAATCATTTGCAGAAGCAGAAGGTGAACAGGATTATTGTTTTCTTCTTTCCGCTTTTAAGAATTTATCAAACTTGGGAGTTAAGAGATATTACTGCAAGACGTAGTAATAACCAATGGCCAAAATGGTTGGCCTCAGATATAATTTGCAAATTTTTCACTCTAGAAGAAGAAATCATTCTCAGTCAGCAACAACTAGAATACACGCAGTTAATATCATAATATAGAGAAGCCTTATAACCCGGAAAAACCCGAGTTTCCGGGAGAAAAAACTGTACTACATTCGCCTGAGATCGACTAACTCAAGCGGAAATGTGGCAGAAAAAAAATACTACAAGAGCCAATCAGCCGTAATCTAAGGAGGACTGCTCGTCGTACAGGGAATTGAAGAAATTGTGTCCTTCCCTTATAATAAAACAAAGTATCTGTATATGTCGAGTAATGTAATAATATTATTTCTCTATTTTTATTTTAGTAAATGCCATTTGTGCAAATCGCCGGTAATTGGAATGCTGGTGACGGAAGTAATGTGTCACAACACACAGCACATCGAACCGTGATGAAATTAGGACTGCGTAGCTGCAGGCCGCTCCAAGTGCTCATGCTAACCATGGTTCAGTCATTCAAGGTCCAGTTTCGAAGTGAGCATCGAAACTGGACCTTGAATGATTGGAAGAAAGTCGTGTGGTCCGATGAATCACGTTTCCTTTGCACCAGGTAAGTGTGCCTCGTTTACCTGGGAACGTAATGGCGCCTGGATGCAATGTGGGACGAAAACAAGACAATGGCGGGGTGTCATGGTTTGGGCGATGTTCTGATGGGATACCCTGGGTCCACTCATCCATGTGCCACGAAATGTGACGTTTACTACCTACCTAACTCCCGGAAGCTAGAGTGTAGAGTGTGTGTAGAGTGTGTTTAGTGTCAAACGGCACCAGGGGTTCCCCCCATCTCCGCGTGCTATACATTGTGGGTGTGAAACAGAACACTGTCAATGCCAGAGGTTTAAAAGTATATGGATTTTGTATTTGTGTAGTGTCGTGTACCGTTGTTCATCTGGTCATTTAGTCGCTGGGCCCCTAATGGGACCCAACGTTGCCCCACTCCGCCCCATGGAGGCAGACCAGGTACACCACTGTTATAGTTATTTACTCTGGCAGGTCCTGCCACCTAATTTCCTGAGATTTCAGTGGCAAGGACCTAAAAGAAAAAAAAAAAACACGCTATAAATAGAGGTCAGCCAAAACAAAGGAAGTACTAGTTGGGCGATTTGATGTTAAGTTTTTGGGTGTAGGGCTCAAGCAATTTGGAGTTGATTCGGACACTAGTTGTAAGTTAGAGAAGGGGAGGGAGAATGAAGACTGGGGGGAAAAGATAGAGATACGGGGTCCATAGGGAAGATGACCCCAAGTCAGTGGAGCAGGCCCATGCCCCACCAGAGTGAAAAAGAGGGGTGGCGAGGGGGGAGGACACCAGGGATGAACTCCCCAACCCACCGGGGAGTGGAGGCAAAGGACCACGCAAGGGAGCGTGGCTAGGGAGGCCTAAAGGCAGCAGCTGAGCTGTGCTGGTGTGAGTTCTGTCACTCCTGGGACGACGAAGGAAGGAAGGAGGGTTTCTGTTTTTTTTCCTCCTTCTACAGAGAGGACTGTTATATTCAGGAATTTTCTTACTTTGATCTTCAATGGGTGGTGTTTGGGTGCCTAACCCGTCTAGCAGTGAAGACAGACTGTGCAAACTCTGTAAAGGGCGTAGCGCTGCTCGTCCATTATAATGAAGTGCTCACAATGACGGGGATTTTCTTGCATTTTAGTGGTAAAAATAGCCGAAACTCGTCATATTCATGGCAGTCATACATCACGTGATCCCACGTTTCTTCAGCCCCGCAGTGACACAGCGGACCTTCTTCTATGCCTAGGGATGTTAGCTTCGCTTTAAAGGGTCCGTGGCCTGTCAATAGAAATGTAGTATGGAGGCCTGGTGAGTACCAGGGAGGAGGCTTTGGACTGATGAGGTTCACAGAGGGAATGAACTTTTTCGTTATCAATCCTTTGTTGGTGGTGTCCCATGTCTCTTGCCAGGTCCTGTACATAATTTCAGAGATTCTCTTCCTTTCATGTTTCGGGTTATTATCAAGGTTAAGAGTGATGCCTGCTGTTTCGGTGGGAATACTCTTCTTTAATCGTTGATACAATCCTCTTCTTATTACCTCTAGGTGTAGGGGTATACATCCAGCTAGAACCTGTAGAGCTGGGGTGCTTATGTACGGCACGCCCTTGTTACGGCAAGGAGAATAAAACGCTGTATGGAGTCTAGTTTACGGCGATTTCGGTCAAGGGAGGCCCTAGTACACCATACTGAGGCTCCATAGCAAGCTATTGGCACAAATATGGCATTATAGATGAGGGTAAGAGCCCGGCGCTTAAGGCCCCAGTCTGTACGGATTATACGGATGATCATGGCCGAGTATTTTTTTATTTTCTGTGACATATATTTCAAGTGAGGATGGAAATTTAGCTTCATATCTAAGACAATTCCTAAATACTTGATTTCTGGGTATAATTTTATGGAGGTGTTGTCAATTTTGATAACCGGTGGTCTTCGTAGTTGGAGCGTTCCCTTGAGCAATATAGATTTGGTTTTCTCTCCTGAGATCTTTAGTCGGTGAATGGCTGCCCAATCCTGGAGCTTAGTTAGTGCACAATTTGCTCGCTCCTCTAAATCAGCTCTTGTGTCACCATGCACCACCAAAACGAAATCGTCAGCAAACGCAAGGAGTTGAGTCATCCCCAAGTCCATCCCAAGGAACTCGTCCAGGACGATTGACCAAAAGAAAGGCCCCAGGACCGAGCCCTGGGGACAGCCTCGGGAGACCTGGCTAGTGACACACTTGTACCTGGTACTAACATGGACAGTGCGGTGTCTCAGGTACTCCTTGACACAGCTATAAAGGTTGAGTGGTGCTTTGTCGGAGTCTTCTGAGAATACTTGGCCACCACAGCCGATCAAACGCTCCAGCAAAGTCAACTGTGATGGCTAGCGCATACTTGCCTTGAGTGCTTGAAGCAGTAGATACATTTAAGAAGAGCATTTTCAATGCTGCAACCAGCTTTGAAACCGTACTGAAGTGGAGAAATTAGGTTTTCTTCAGAGTAGCATTTTGACAACCTGCTGAGTAGAAGCCTTTCCAGAAGTTTGCCGAGGACTGGCAAGAGAGCAATTGGCCTGTAAGATTTTGGCTCTTCAGGTGGTTTGTCTGTGTTCTTCAAGATGAGTTTAAGGCATGCCTCCTTCCAGATAGCAGGAAAGTGGCCTTCCATTAGGCGTCTGTTGAAAGTGGCGAGCATGGTGTTAGGGAAGTAGGTTGCAAATTTCTTGATAACATCCACCTCGAGGAGGTCATTGCCAGGAGTTTTATTTTCTTTAGTTTTGTCCAGTGCAGCTTTTAGATCGTCATTTGTAAAAGGTTCTTCAGTATTTTCTGTTGTGTAAGAATCGTTAGCGGTAACAATCTGTAGTTGCTCTTCAGTTAGCTGTGCATCATCTGTTGGAAAGAGGGCATTTAGCATGTTATGGACAGAGTCCTCCCACGTGAAGGTGGAAGAACCATCAGGCTTTACAGTTGTACTGAGGACTTCACCTCTAGGGAGTTTGTTCACAACGATACGATAGACAACTCCCCAGGGGTTATCATTTCCTGTGATCGAGACCAAATTCTGCCATGAGGCTTTTTTGCAGCGTCTAATCATGGTAGTGTAACTGTTTCTTAAGAATCGGTAACTGTCTTTTGCGGCTTCTACCTTCAAGGGTGGGAGGTGAGCACGGTCTCTCTGAAAAGTTTTACGAGCTTGGTGGACTTCCTTCCTCATGTCTTGTAGTTCAGCATTCCACCAAGGGACTGCGTTTTTGAAGGGCCTTCTCTTGGGGATTTCCATAGCACAGGCCTCTTTGATGGTCTTGGAGAGGGAAACTGCACAGTTCTCAGAGGTGATGTGATTCAGTTGTGAAGAATCTTCATGAAGCCTTCTTACAAGTTCGGCTTGAAAGCGTGGCCAGTCAGCTTTTTTTGTGCAGAATCGCACTACATCCCTTGGTATTGGGGGAATGCGATCCACGGAGCGGCGAAGAGAATAGGTGATTGCTCTGTGGTCAGAAGTGGTCCATGCTTCATTAACCTTACTCCCGGAAGCTAGCCATGCGGCTGCCGTTACGAGTAGACACTGTTTTTACGAGCTCCTGATTTTTGTGTTAAAATATGAGTTTTAAGTGTTTAGTTCGCCAAGAAAAGTGTTCTCGTCGAAAGACATTCATCTGAGGATTCCCTAGGTGAGACAATTTTGCAAACTTTTGGGAATTTAGCAAATTACCAGCGTTTTTATCTGTGTCCTTTGTTTGCCAGACTACAATGGTCACCATGATGTGGCTGGCAGCAGTGCCATAGAGAGGCACCGATTATAAAGCGGAGGCCACATTGGTATTGTGCACTTGACTGGGGAGGGTGCCCCAACAGTGTTTTTATCGGGCTGAAAGAGAGCTCCAACACATTTTAATTTTAAGCATTCATATTCCAATTAATAAAAAGTCGAAACCAACAGCGGGCTTAATGTTCATTCAACGCAGCCGAACCGAGTGATATTCTGCTTAAGGCAACACGTCACTTAAGCTCCTGGCAAGGTCAAGTGGCGACAGGGTTAGTGATTGTTTCTCCCCCACTCCCACCCACTGCTGCATACTTTCTCCTGTAGTCATCGAACGGAAGAAGTTCACTGTTTCCCCCCACCTGTTTGTGGGGGACAGGCAAAATCTTCTTTAGTGCACAGAAATTCACCAAATTGGACTACGACCTTGTAGCGGGTGTCTTCCTGCACCAAAAATCAAGTTCTACTGAAGCAACACCCTACCGACCCCGAAATCCGGACCTACTTCGATTATTTGAAATTATTCCAACATGGAAGGTAAAACCAATAAAACCCAAACCTCGTTGCAGCATACCAACAAGGATGACATTACAGTCATCGAGCATGACGAGGGGCCGGTGGATCCCCGCGCCGGAGCCCCCTCCGCTAAAAGGAAAACCCGCTCACAAACCGACACGAGAGAATCACAAGAGATTCATGCCTCCCAACGAGATTCTACCGTAGAGAAACAAGAGGAACCACCACTGGATTCAACCTTGCCCAAGGGCACCGTCCCTGAACAGAAACTAATCCTGCGAACCGCCCTTGAAAACTTATTCAAGAAGCAGAGCAGCAGAGTGACTACAGGACTAAGAGCTGAAATCGCTTCCCTGTGGATCAAACTAGAAACAATTTTGGACCAAACGCACCTGGAAAATGAAAAAATAACTGCCAGGCTTGATGCCTATCTTGAAAGTAGGGCGAACAAAGTGCAACAGCGAGCTCCCACTTTTGCTGAAGTGCTAAGGACACAGCAACCCACCAACCAAACAGTAACTAAGGAATCTACCACTAAACGCAAGACCCTCTTGCCAACTCCTCACCTAGTCATCGTAAGACCGACCTCCAAAGATGAAGTCCACACCATCGAAGAGGTAAAGAGCATAGTAGTAAACAACCTTACAGAAGACTTAAAGGCGGCAAAAATCAAATCGGTTCGCAAAACTCGAAATGTGGGTGTTATCATTGAAACCCACACAAAGGCGGATGCAAACCTGATACTAAACAATCAAAGAATCCACACACTTGGATTAGAGGCCCTACCACCGAAAAGAAAGGTGTAATTATATACGACTTGGGCAAGGACATATCCCCGACTGAGATCCAAAGAGAGCTGTAGATGAGAAACCTACAGCAAGACTATCCAGGGAAGGTACCATCAACCATCGTTACTCCGAGATTTCAGACTAAAGCTAGAGCAGGAAACGCCACCAACTGGGTGGTAGAGCTCTCACCAGCAGCCTGGAAGACTACTGTATATGCCAGCAAAACAGAGTCTTTATCAACTGGGGCAGCCACCGCTTCAGGGAGTACGTACCCGTCCCAAAATGCTTCTGGTGTTGTAAATTCGGGCATACTACCCACACCTGCGCTCAGACTCAGCCCACCTGCCGCCATTGTACAGAGCGGGAACACGAGTTTAAAAACTGTCCAAATAAGGACAAAGACCCTATCTGTGCTAATTGCAAGTTGGTAAAAATGGATTGCAAACACTCGATAAGGGACCCCAACTGTCCCTCATACATCAAAAAAAAGCGAAGAGCATGCACCAAACTATAACTGATTATGGCGACTACAACTAAGAAATTCAACACCACAGAGATGAAAATATTCCAGCATAATGCACAGAGAGCCAGGGCTGTGGCTGACAAGCTACGCCTTAAGGCCGACCAAGAGAGCGCTGATATCCTGCTACTTCAGGAACCGAAGTAGCAGGATATCAGCGCTCGTTACTTGTTTGGAATGTGCAGGATTATGCACATTCCAAACAAGTAAGGGGCTACCCACTTGCATATGAACTAATCCAATCTAATGAGGACACTCCCTGGGCCGCGGTCCTGGTCCAAAACCCGGACATCACGGCAACGAAGATCGCACAGCTGTGCACACCATGGGCAGCCTGCGCCCATGTCATCACACCAATAGGAGCCTTCTACGCCATATCCCTCTACTCTACTCTAGACCAGGATAGGATATCACAACTGCCATAAATTACTTGCAACAGTTACTTGACATCCTACCAAACCAGCGGATCATTGTGGGAGCAGACGTGAACTGTCGGTCGCCTGCATGGCACAGCAAAACAGAGAGCAGAAGAGCTACGCACAATGGTCAGCTACTTGTAGACTTCCTAGCCACCTCGCCGTTTGTGATCCTTAACCAGCCACACCATTTGCCCACATTCTGCAACCTGCTTTGGGAAGCAGACATAGACATAACAATAGCCACAGCCAATATCGCCGCGCACATCGACAGATGGACAGTCGAAAATTCCTGGACAATATCCGATCACCGGGTGATCACGTACCGAATCTCAAGAACGCTACCCAAAACCCCAATCACCAGATATCTCACCAACAGATTTGCAATCCACAAAGCGGACTGGAATCAGTTTGCGGTTCACCTAGCCACAGCTATCAAAGCTAGACAACAACAAATAGAGAAGGAAACTGATCCAGACATCCTTCAAAGAACAGTGACTAACATAATCACAGAGTCCAGCAGTGCAACCATAAAGAAGAAGAGACCCTCCCCAGGAATGGTCCCATGGTGGACCCGGGAGCTGCAGACCCTTAGGAAGGAGGTCGCAAAGAGAAGGAAACAATTCCAAAGAGCCCGCAGGTCTTGGCCGCAGGCTGAGGGAGGCCTTAAGACAACGCTATAGGGAGGCAAGAAATCTATACACAGACAAAATCCAAAAGAGTAAAAGAAAATCCTGGGAGTTACTTGTCTCCACAGTTGGAAATGCGGATCCTGGGGGGTTATATACAAAGTAACTACGAATAAACTCCCGAGGGGAGAAGTCCTCACGACGACTCGAACTCCACAAGGCACTCTAACAACAACGTGGGAGGAATCAGTCAACAACCTCCTAAACGCAATTCTGAAGGAACCAGCACAGCCAACCGGTGAACAACAATTCAAGCTGTGCAAAGAAAATGAAGAATACCTCACGGAACAAATAGAACAACCATTTACAATGGAGGAACTCCAAGAAGGGACTGCCCGGATTAGGCCCAAAAGATGCCCTGGAAGAGATATGCTTGAACCTGAAATCATAAAGAAGGTTGCTGACCTAGAACCCCAACTTCTCTTAAGGCCGTACAATTGATGCCTGGAGGCTGGCTACTTCCCTAAGGAGTGGAGAACAGCAAATGTCAAATTAATTCTCAAATCCCCAAGCAAAAATCCGGCATTCCCGGAATCATATCGACCCATAGCGCTCCTAACAGTTTTAAGTAAGCTATATGAACAGCTCCTCCATAGACGGAAAGAACACTACTACTCCAGTGCCAACCTTGAGGCAAAAAACCAATTCGGATTCAAGCCAGGTCACTCGACTGTCGATGCGATGAGAAACCTACTGATATCAGTGAATGATTGCCAACAGAAGTACTTTCTCGCTATTGCAGTGGATTTTGCCGGGGCGTTCAACTCACTTTGGTGGCCGAGCGTGCTGGGCAGGCTCAGAATGGCACAGGTCCCAAGCAACCTTTATAATATCAAAAGCTACCGCTCACACAGAAAAATAGAAGTGAAAGTACCATACCAACAGATCAGCAGGAACATCCACAGGGGGTGCCCCCAGGGTTCCGTACTCGGTCCACTGCTGCGGAATATAGTATTTGATGATTTTCTGAACACCGGCCTTGGGGAGGTGGTAACCCAAGCATTTGCGGATGATTTAATTCTCATTGTGACGGCAGATAATAGGACACAACTTGAGACTCGAGCAAATCAAGCTCTGTATACTCTACAGCGGTGGGCTATGGAGAACTTTCTACAGATCTCGCCTGCCAAAACGACTTCCATCTTGCTTAAGGGAACATTGAACATAAGGAGGCCACCGCAAATTAAAATAAATCGCGCTACAATCAAATTCGCCCAACAAATGAAATACCTCGGGATCATTTTTGACAGCAAGCTCACATTCCAACAGCATCTCAGGACGAAGATTAGGAACTACTCAGGGCTGATTGCGCGAGTATCACGCAAGGACTGGGGGCTGAGTAAACAAACCATGTTGCTATACTACAAGACTAGTTTTCTCCCTGCGATCACATACGGTGCACCAATATGGTACCATAGAACCAGACTGACCACCAACTAAAGAATACTGGACTCAACACAACGAACAATATTGCTCAAAATAACCCGAGCCTGCAATACTGTGAGCACGGAGGCGCTCCAGGTTCTTACTGGATCCTTACCCCTGGATCTCGAAGTGATCAGATGCGGACTAGCATACTACATATCAAAAGGAATCTCTGTGCTCGGGCTTTATGATTGAACCCACAAACAATATAAAAATGGAAAAGGCTCGGCTCTTGGCACACTTAAAACAGGAATGGCAAAACAGGTGGACAGACTCAACCAAAGGAGAGGTGACACGACGCTTCATACCTGATGTAGACAGGTTTTTCCCAAAACTACCTGTATGGTTCCACCCAGGCCTATATGCCACCTACTTATTGACGGGTCTCGGCCCCTTCAACGAGAAACTAACATCTCTGGGCCTCCTCCAAGACCCCAGCTGTTCATGTGGCGAACCGGAAAGCCGGACCCACCTCATGCACGAATGTACAAACTGCGAGGACCTACGTGGAAATCTAATAACAAGATTGACCTACGTGCCGCGAGGCCAGGAGCATCATCTCTTGGACACAAGCGAAGAATATAAGAACCTCACCAGATTTGCACAGGAACTCTTTGCCAGAAGAAGAACCTGTTCTGCGATCAGGAACTAAGGGCACAGTATGCCTTGTAGCAGACATTAAACTTCCACAACACCGGACTATAAGCAGCACTAGACCACCCTTCCTGATGATGGAAACAGGATCAACGGACCAAACCCATCCGGGATGTAAAAGAGAAACTCCACGAGACTACCCTGGTCGTGTATATAACCCATAAATGTGACTGATCTCAACCTACTTGGATGGATAGCCAATGAACGACATCGGGGAACTGGTTCCGACTTCTTCTTTGGACCCATATCTTTTTCCCCACCTTGAACAGCAGATTTGCTGCCAGTGCGCCAATTGGCGACCGAGCTGGGCATGGCTTTCTTTCCACTCCACTTCCCTGGCAGGGGAGAAGGTGCCTGTCCTCTTGTCTCCTCCCTTCCTCGCCACCCTCAATTTTCCTTATGGTGGGGCATGGGCATGCCCCACTGACACCTATTGGGGTCGCCTTCCCTATTGACTCCATATTTCTGTCTCTCGCCCGCAGTCTTCAGTCTCCCTCCCCTACTCTATCTGTACACAAGCGATTGCCCTACACGTCCAAATTTAATCATGTCCAAATTACTGTTTGCCAATAGTTTCGGCCTTTCAAATCCTAGCACTCTTACCCCCGCCACGCAAAAGATCAAATTTTTTTTTTTTTTTTAGGTCCTAGCCACTGAAATCTCAGGAAATTAGGTGGCAGGACCTGCCAGAGTAATTAATTATAATGCTGATATACCTGGCCTGTCTCCACGGGGCTCAGTGTGGACAACTTGGGCCTCAGCAGGGGCCCAGCGGCTAAATGGCCAGAAGAACAACGGTACATAGCACTATACGTATACAATATCTACACACTTTTAAATCTCTGTCCTTTCCAGTGAACTGGCACACCTACAATGAAAGCAACGCGGAGATGGGGGAAACTCCTGGTGCCGCTTGACACTAAATACACTCTACAGTCTACCTAACTCCCTCTGGTGGCCGTGCGTCCTCAGCAGGCTCCCTGAGGCCAAACTCCCAAGTAATCTATACAATTGCATCAGCAGTTACCTGTGCGACAGGTCAGTAAAAGTCACTGCTCCTTACAGTACAATAACCAGACGCATCTACAGAGGATGCCCACAGGGCTCCGTCCTGGGCCCACTGCTCGGGAACGTTGTCCTGGACGGATTCCTCAACCTCAACCTCGGAAATGCAGCCTCACAGGCGTATGCGGATGACCTTGTCCTGACACTGGCAGAAAACTCCAGGGCACAGCTGGAAAACACAGCAAACGGAGCGCTCGCCACTCTACAACAATGGGCTGACGAAAATAACCTGAAGATATCGTCCACTAAGACAAGCTCCATCCTACTTCGGGGAACCCTGGACACCAGGAGACCCCCCCCAAATAAAAGTACAAGGAACCACGGTCAAGATGACCACAGAAATGAAATTTCTCGGGGTTGTCCTTGATAGAAACCTATCCTTTACCCCCCACCTTAACTATCTCAGAAATAAAATCAGAAATTACTCATCACTATTTGCAAGAATCACCGCAAGGACTAGGGCATAAAGAAGAAAACCCTTGCTCTTTTTCACAAAACTGTGTTCCTGCCAGTCATTCTCTATGCCTCGGGGGTCTGGTACAAGAAATCAACCACTGCAACTAATAAAAGAAAACTAGAAACCATACAGAGGTGCATCTTGCTGACTATCTCACGAGCTTGCAACACACTGAGTACACACGTGCTTCAGGTGCTCACGGGTGCTCACGGGTGCCCTCCCCTTGGACCTGGAAGTGATACGCAGTGGACTCCTCTACAGCCTTTCCAGAGGCATACCGGATACCTGCCTAAATTTCACATTAAATAGCCAGCGAACCGAAAATAGAGAAAAGAAGACTAATTGTACATCACCAGCAAACCTGGCAAACACGGCGGCAAAACTCAACAAAAGGGCAAATAACGCGAAAATTCTTCCCAACTGTCTCGGCTGTATACCCAAAATACCCAAGCTGGCCCAAAATGTCCGGGTGTAGGATGACCTTTGGACTGAGCAGCACTTCCCTCTGTCATTGTGGCTTAGTGGAAACATGGGAGCATTTAATGCAACACTGCAAGCTTTATGAAGACCTCCGATGCCGACTAATTACAGAATTACATTATTTACCAGAGAATCAAGAGGAACGCTTACTGCTCCAAACACCTTACTCCTTACTGCTCTGAACGCTTACAGCTACAAAGCACTGGCAAACTTTGCACAAGGTCTTTTTGCAGAAGGCATACTCTTCCGCCCCCCACAGCCATAATAGCGATTCTCACGCCCACAATATATGACTTTACAAACAACCATATAAGGTGCACGGACAGTCACCAACAAGACAATCCACAAAGGGTTTGCATCCCAGGAAGAAACAGCATAAACTGAAGTAATCACAAACTGGACCAAACACCCGCAACCACAGCCCTGACTAATGGACCTGTCCTGGTGCTAAGTGACAACTACGGACAGGATCCTACACCCGGACTCGACAAACTCGGATCCAACAAATGGACCCAGGATCCAAAAACTAATGACCATGACTCCAGACAAGAGACATACGTAACCACAGACTGGACTAAATACCCACAACTACGGACCTGACTAAGGCACCTGTCTTGCTGCCAAGTGACAACCACAGACAGGAATCTACACTCGGATTGGACAACTAGGACCCAACCAAGGACCTGACTCAAGCGGACATGCAGCCGCCAGGCCATACGGCGACCTGTGCCGCTCCCTTGCCGGGCACACTTTCCTACCTCCCCTGGCAGAGGTGGAGGCAACAGCCTTCTTGGTGCCTCCCCCCTGCCATCCCACATCTTTCTCTCTGGTGGGACATGGGAATGCCCCACTGGCACATTCTGGGGTTCCATTATTCCATTAAGTTCCCGTTTTCAGACGACCATTCCCTGGACCGAAGTCCATCCATGGTTAATGTCATGAAAATGGTAATTTTTGCTAGTCTAATTTAAAATATTTTGTTAATCAAAATAATATAACACAACTCAACACAAATTAATTAAAAACTTTAAATCGGCCACTAGGCTTCCCATAAGAAAGATTAATCTTGATTAATCCATTTATCTCAGTTATGGGAGTTCCCGTCCCTTCCATGAGGAGACGGGCCACTACTATCTTCCCGTATCCTTTTCCTTCGAGTAAATACCATAACTACAAATTTATTAAAATACGAGAAGAAACACTTATTCATAAACATGATCCACAGACCACCCCTCTCCAGACTTCCAAGAGACATCTCTAATTCATGCCTCAAATCAGCATATATTATGCATTCAAACATAATATGCAATGATGTCTCTGGACTACCACAATGACAAAGTCCACTGTCCACCAGCCCCAACTGATTTAGCCTCAAGGCGAGTCCATGTCCAGTCAATAGAAACATCGAGTTCAATCCAAACTGTAGCCATGGTTTCTTCTTCATATCCACAATTTCTACACTCGGAAAGAACTCATAAGTCTGTCGTCCTTTATCGGACATTCTGGGGTTGTCTACTCTATTGACCCCAGTCTTTCCTAGCTATTCCCCCGCCCCCCTAGCCTTCAGGCTCCTTCGCTCTCTATCTGTATGCCAGCGCAAGACCCACACCAAAATTCTAGCTTCTTTAAATTATTTCTCCTTCTCCTCGGCCATTAAATTCTCAAACGAAACCCCTTCAAACCAGGACACATGTATGTAATCAACATACAACATACAACAATCAACATGCTGGTTACGTGTTGGTACCAAATAGCATAAGACACATTTAGAGATCTTATAGCGTCCACGCCTCGCCAGGTTCGAGCTGTTTTGGTTGTACGTGGAGGACCAAGATCATATTATGTAGGTAGTCATAATGTTTTGGCTCATCGGTGTATATATATATATGTTTTAAATAACAAATACGTCTTATACACCGGGAAATACAGTAATAAATTTATGAAAATGTTTTATTAAAATTATTAACCGAGAATTACAATATTTATTTATTTTCTAAATTTTATTACGCCCGCAAGAACTCATAAATTAAATCAATTTAATTAGGAAATTTATTAAAATTAAATTCGTAATACTCACGGGACTAAGGCTATCTTTTCCTTCATCTAGAGACCGAGGGGAGGGGACAGACAGCGAGAGAGAAAGTGAGAGAAAAAAAATTAATATACTGTTTAGAAAGAAACAGCAAAAATATAAAAAAATAAAAACATTTATACTCAAATAAATATGAAAAAATATAACAATATAAAATAAATAAACTAAGTATATTGATAAAGTGAATACATTGTTTTGTAATGTTTAGTCCAATATTTAATGTATTCGATTTTTCTGTGCAATATCTCCCGCGCCTGTTGCAGACATTTGAACTGTGCTAGACCTGCAGCAAATTAATTAGATTAGAAATCTTTGTTGCCAATGGTGCTCACTAATTAAAATATTTGTAATGATACTCAAAATTGTTCTACAAAAAATAGTAATAAATTAAACATATTTATTTATGTACAACACTTAATAAAACAAGATCATTAAAATGAAATAATTAAATTAAATTGAAAAAAAAAAAATTATTAAAAATAACACCCTGGAATTTTCAAACGGAAATCTTTAATAATTTGCTTACCTCACGAGGTTCCTTTGGTATGCTTTTCCCATATCCAGCCCCTCCTATGCGAAACTGTAGTTGAAAACCAGACTGGTCCTTAAATTTTGCACAGCAGTGTAATATGAGTTACGGCTGAAATTTGTCCCGGTTGTTTTTTTTTTTTTTTTTTTTGTGTGTCTGTTTGTTTAGACTACAAGTGGTGGTCAAACAAAATTCAGAGAACAAGGTATAGAAGACGTAGGTACAAAATTTTACATTAATTTATTATATTTTGCAATGTATCACTACGAAGTTCAATACACTTCTATTTAATATGCAAAGAGTATAAAATTAAACACAAGAAAAGGGGGGAAATTGGTAAGAAACTAAGCTTCTACAACTTAAAAATGAGTTCCAGGAAGACGAAACTTGAGATCTCTGAACAAATAAGTCATTTGGGAGGGAGAACTGAACTGTCTAGGATTGTTTTAATTGTTCAAATCGGCATTTCTACTGTCATAGAAAGGCAAACCCAGATGACTTTCCTCCTCTTTTTCCCCCCGAATTGATGATTTTAACATTGACATAATGCTGGAATAATATTCCCCTTTATTGTGGTTTTAGTGCGAGGTAATCGATTAATAACAACCTTTATTCTCCAGAAATTTGAGACCAACACCATTCCAGCTCGTGGTTGTCTTCGAAACTTTTTGCCATTGGCGATCCCTTGTACTTCCACTGCGCATGCTTTCTTTGGGTTCAGGATCATAAAAATACAGCCACGTTTCATCACTATTCACCAAAAGGTATTAAAATGTTATCTGCATTAGCAAGAATTAATATTAAATTAATTCTCTTTTGATGACTCCACGCTCAGATGTTTGGCAAGAGAAATGGAGGTGTTTCCGGGAACCCGTCTTCCAGAAACTTTGGAACGTTCCCATATGCCCATGTATTATTGATAAAATGCTTCTCTGGGAACCGTGAAGTTCGTTTTCAAATTGAGACATTTTAATTGATTAGTTTCAATTTTTTCATTTCAACGATTGCAAATTTTTCAGCATTGGTTGCTTCAGTTGGCCAACCACACCTTGGATGATCCCTAACTGACCCATGTCCTCTTTTGAATTCTGCTCACCATCTTGTGGCAGTAGCATGATTGTTGGAACTTCCTCAAACACTCCAGTCAAAACTTTCATCGATCTCTTCAGCATTTCTGCCCTCTTTGGTCAAAAATTGATTACAGAATGATCCTCGATTGGACGGATTTTCATTCTTCTTCCACCAAACAGCATAAAACATGAAATTTCAGAAACTGCATAAGACATTGGCATAGAATTTTTCATCTTTAAGCCATCAAGATATATATTTACTAAAATAGGAGTTTTGCCAGCAGCATGGAACATTTTCTATGGAATTTTCTGATATTTTCCCTTATTTATTTTAATATATATATTTTTTTCTTATTTATTTTAATATATATATTTTTTTTTTTCTTATTTTTAATATGTATTTTGATTACTTTTTATCTCTCTATTTAATTTTGGATTAAGTGGATTATATACGCATCCTGTTCTTGGACCCTTTTGATCATACGTCGTAACAAAACTCTAATGGTAGTACTTACCTTCTCACAGTGCAAATTGATCATTTCTGCTGCGTTTTTGCTACCCTTCAAACATTTTTCGAATTTGTCCTAAATTAAAAACAGAATTCAATAAAAATTATGCAGGATAATTTTATGATGGTTAATTAAAAACAGCGAGATATGGATTGAAAAATGTGATAACAATATCTTTGTTATATAATGAGAGGATGCTTCATCAGTCTGCTTTAAACAAATATCAAATAATTTAATGGAGTTTTCTAAATCATCATCGTAAAAATATGCAGCATTGTGTGAGATGGTAACTGAAATTCTGTAAAACTGTTGCATTAGTTTTAATGGTAATAATTCTAATTAAGTTTATCTCACATATTAAAATTGTGCCATGTAAAATTATGTGTTCCTTCTTTTAGAGAATTAGAAGAATACTCATATCGCAGAAATCAAGCTCTATTTTCACCTCAGATTAATTATTTTATTGATTCCATACCGTTTCTTTCAATACACTGGTGGATAAGGAAATTCTTATAGAAAGACAATGAAACTACTGGTCTGTTTAACATGTTTTATACATCTGCGGTCTACAGAACTTAGGCAAACTAGCAAGTGGTTAATACGATTGAACGCCAGAACATTTGAATCAACGTGCTGAGATATACCAATTAGAGTCCTAAAGATGTTAAACGTGCAATGCTATCTGAAAATATATTTAAGAATGAGCAGCACATTGAGAGTTAATAAAAATATATGTGCATATAACAAAATGACAGGCCCTTGGTCCACACATTGGAAATTGGACTATATTGATACGCTATAAGTCCAGTTATCCAGCTGGCAATCATGAGGATTAGTTGATACTGTTTCATTAATTGCCAATTGGATGAGCGTTATTCGCATAAATGCAAGAATAACATAATGTGGGCACTAAGTCAAGAATTCAGCCATGCATTGAAAAAAGTCCATAAAATTTCCTTTGAGTTATTGACAGGATCCAAGCTCTGGCATTTCCAGCCCGGTAAGGTGTAAGGTGTATTTACGGTCAGACGGCACCAGGGGTTTCCCCATCTTCGCATAATTTTCATTGTGGATGTACCAGTTCACTGGAAATGCCAGAGATTTAAAAGTGTATGGATATTGTATATGTGAGTTGGAGACGTGTACCGTTGTTCATCTGGTCGTTTAGCCGCTGGACCCCTGCTGAGGCCCAACGTTGCCCCACCTTCGCCCCGTGGAGGCAGACCAGGAACCCAGTAGTCTTAAGTTACTCTGGCAGGTCCTGCCACCTAATTTCCTGAGATTTCAGTGGCTAGGACCTAAAAAAAAAAAAAAGTAAATAAATAAAATAATAATAATAAAAAAAATTCTTATATTGTATTTATATTGCAGGTATATATGTGTGTATTTAAGTACATGTATACACACAAACGTGCATACACATACCAGCGTCAATCGTGGGGTTGACGTGGAGTTGGGCCGGGACGTGGGCAAAGATATTTTGGATGTGTTTAAATGTAGGTGTGTGGGGCTTCGCTAGCGTTAAGATAGAGAGGGGAGGAGCTGAAGACTGGGGGGAGAAAGACAGAAGTATGGGGCCAATAGGGAAGACAGCCCCAAGTTTCAGTGTGGCATGCCCATGCCACACAGAGTAGAAATGAGGTTGGGGGACGAGAGAATCGTCTCCCCGGGGGAGTAGGGTTTAAAGGTGAAGGGGTAGGGTGCCCTCTTCGGGGCTTTGGGAGCTAGGTTGCACTTTGTTGTCTATTCTTGTCCACTTGATTCAGGTTGGGACACTCATGGGGTAATCCCTGTCCTTTTTTTTTTTTTTTCGTTCATTCTCTTTTCTTCTTTTTTTCTTTATTCCTTTCTTTTCCGTTTTTGATCCTGGTAGCAGCCACGCCGAGTTCCTCATGGGTAAAAAGGGGCTCTAGCGCAGGGGTGATATATTTTCATTTTTTTTCGCAGATTTTATGTTTTTCTTGCAGAGTTAGGGTCGCGGGTTTCTTGAAAATTGTGTCGAGTATATTATCAATCGATTGCCCCCAAGTGGTTGTATAATCTCCTTGAGAGGTCCTGGTAGTGCTGATCACCTCCCCCTGGGCAGTTTGTTTGTAGTCACCCAGGGGTCAAAACCAGGGATCAGTGCTTCCTGTCGTGGATACTAGACGCTCCCAGGAACGCTTCTTGCTTTTCTGTATCGCGTCCGTATAGCGATTTCTGGCTTCTCGATAGCGCTGTGTTAAAGCCCCCGCTTCATATGCGTGCCAAGTCCTACGGGCTGTCTGGAAATCGTTCCTAGTTTTTTTGCATCTGGCTTCGAAGTACGGCTATTTCTGGGGTCCATCAAGGAACAGCACCAGGTTTTGGTTTTTTTTCTTTTGATTGTTCGATCGCTAATGGTTTGTATTTGGTTCCCCTCAGCAGATCATCCGGGTCATTCTGTGGGTTTATACTGGCTGGGTTGCTTTCTATGGCTGTGATGAGCAGGTTTTAGAATGACATCTAGTCTGCTTTGGCAATTGCATATTTCCAGCCCGGTATAAGGAGGACAGTGATCACAACCACTCTACATCCACAGACTATATCAATGGTCAATCTTTATGAGTAGCACAGTGGTAATAATCGCCGTCTTCTTAATACCAGGTGAAAAAGGTTCGAGTTAGAATGTCTTCAGTGAAGCGAGGAGCTTCTATGGGTTTTTTTTCTCTCTTTTGCTGAATTAATCGGTGTCAGGCGAGGAGAGCAAGGATTTTTCCTCCTCCAGAAAATTTAGTTTTTCGTCTAGAAAAACTCAATTTTCTGGAGGAGGAAAAATCCTCTTGCGAGACTCGCACCATGTGTCATGTCACACACATGCAACATGGTGCGAGTTTCACAAGCTCTGCATTAGAATAGATCAAGATAAATTAATATTTATTATCAGAGTAGATGTTGTTGTTGTTATTTGGTTTTTAGGAGCATTAGCAACTAAGGCGATATTACTCCGGGGATATGCATTGTTTATTCCGTGACCTTTCCGCATACTCCGTATTTGGTGGTCACGGGCTCGAACCTCGGTCTAATCAAGAAGCGTGTGCTAAGCACTGCTGCTCCGGCCCACCTGGCTACGGAGGCGCTAATCAGAGTAGACGTAGGATGTGGTAATGTTCTGATTACTGGTGGGTGTCTGCCCCGCAGTGCTCTACCTTCCTCAATTCCGAATGTCTGCTACGAAAAGGTGAACCTCGTTGGATCTCCTCTGTTGAGTTGAGTGCTGCCAAGAGTTTCAGCTTGGATCATATTCTGATTTATTGATCATATATATTTGTTGGAATGCTGATGATGGGTGGACTTCATTTGGTTTATCTGGATTTGCTGCTAATAGTGTTTGCAGTCTGCATATTGTACCGTATGTGGAGAGCACATCTTCGGTGAACCTATCACTTCTTTTGGACTTCGTTGAATTAAGTCAGCTAATGTAGATTCTTCTTTCTAGTGGCATCTTTGTTAAGTCGGAACTTCATCAGTGTGCGCCTTTTAGAATTGACGAACCGACGGCATTTTAGTGAAATTTCTATCTAATGGGGTTGTTCTTCCCGAGCGTCTTTTACTGGACTGGACTAACCGCATCTGTGGTTTAAAAATATCTATTTATGTGTATATATGTATATTGTATAAGTGGATTCATGTAACTGTGTCTCTAAATATGGTATTGTATGATATTGCGGGGATGCCAGCTTGGCAGAGAACGCATAGTATAATAAATAAAGAAAAAAAATATATACCTGGAGCCTTATAGGGCCTGCCAGTCTCGTACCTCTCATGTACCCTCTTCCTTTCCCTTCCACCTCCTTTTTGATCTTCTGAAGAGACAACTTGTTGACATCTTCACGTTTGTAAATGGGTGGAATTTTCTTTCGGTACCATTGGTTAGGTCTTCAAAGTAAGGGTCTATTAGTCCATAGGTATTGCACTACCCGATATCGATGGGAGAAATTTTCTTCCCCGAAAATGAGGCAGAATCACTGGCGCCTCAGATTTTGGCTCCTCAGGGAACAGGCTTTTGTCTTCCTGTGAATGCCTGATATTAATAGTTCCGTTCTACTGGTAAGGTCACTAAGTGACCAATTGTGGCCCTCTTCCCCGTACCATATACGGATATTGGGAAACGTTCTCCTTGTAGTAAAGTGGACACAGAACTGTCATTTCTGGCCATTTCACAGAATTTTGCAACACCATAGTGCGCAGAACAGCCCTATACGTATAAGAAATTTAATTATTTAATTCCTAGGCTTTATCCCTCTGTGTATGTAGGTAGGTCGTACAACTGTCCATCTTTTGGAACGTTCGATTATATGCTTTTTATCTTCAAAATATCGGTCAGTTGGTGATCATGTAATAACTCGACTCCCCATGAATGCATTTTCATTACGGAGCTTTCACTGTAATTATGCTATTTTAGAACCTGACTTGAACATTGTGTGAATTAGAACCGTTGGCAAAGAAACAGCAAAAGTTTAGGAAATTCTTACGACAATACATCTTTGGAGTTCTTTCTTTTTCACGTAGTAACAGAGCGAGGGTATTTTATTGGAGAAAGTGAGGCGAATTGTGCAAATAATGATTTATAATAATTAACTCTAGTTTTAAATATTATTAAGAACTGAAAATTTTCACATAGCGGCAATCTTCGCTTACTTTTAAACAATAATTATTTTTAAATTACCAATTAGGGTAAAGTGATCTGCATTTACGATATTTGAGAAAATATATTCATATTTGAATGATATAAGCAAATGCCATATTCTAATAAATTCAAAATTGCAGTCAAATATTACGATAGTTAATTGACAGCAGGCGAGGTAAATTAACAGTAGGCGTTTAATGACTACATTAGAAATGTACACAGGAGTGATAAACGCCCCAAACATCTGGAATTTCTGTTAGTGGCACAATCCTCTGCCATCCTTGAGGTCACAGCGCACACTAATCCTCAAATACAACCGGTTGAAACTGTGCAGTCGGTTCCTCATCTGTGGAACCGGGATAAATTCCTCCAAACTGGGTTACGATATCAGTTTCTCTATATTTTCCTATTATTATAATTTCATATTTACATGTTATTGTGTAACTCATAATTTCCCATGTAACTGTAAATTTTGCCAATTTAATCACATTTTTAATGTAAAACTCCTGCCCATGTCGCAGTGATGAGAATTATTGTTACTAGTACATTTACAGTACTTAGCAGCAATAAAGAAGTTTATTATTATTTATGCAACTTAGGTCGACTAACTTTGCACTCTTGTACCTCTCGTGGTTAACGGGTCGCATCAGTTTTCATAGGGGTGGTCATAATTCAGTGATCACTCGGTGTACGTACTCGTATGCCTTTGAGGAGACGACATAAAGATTTTAAATGTAAGATATGGCGATTGATGGAATTAACAGTGTTCCAACGCGGATTGATAAGAGGGTGCCACAAATAATCACGGTTAAGAGAGATGATAGCGAAAACATATTTTGACCCAAGAGGAAGAGATCTTCCTGTGGACTGGAGATATGGGAATGTATTCTCAATTAATAAGAGGAAGGCTAGCTTTGCTCATAACTAATTTCTATCAGCAGGAAGCTTCTCAGAAGGTAGAAAACAATTTGGACAATACTTTACTGGATTGTTGAATCCACTTACCTGTTGACCAGTTTTGTGCTAGAGGATTAAACAGTTCGGGTATTTATTTTAGTGTTGTCTGCTGTGTGTGATATTAAAACCTAATATTCAAGAGATCGCCTACATTATAAATACCTTTGAGGCTTACGAAATCTAGAAAGTTGGACAAATTTTTTATCATAGTTGGAGTCAAATATAATTAACCTGCTTTTTTAAGTTCTTAACTGCATCCATTTCTGTTATGTCGAGAAAGGGAAGGTTCCCATACGGTTTAATCTCACCCCATCTACAAGAAAGGTTCCCATTTCGACTACTATAACTACATCGTTATCACTATGCAACGTTCGTTAAACAAAATTATGGAGAATTGTATCGACAAAATTAGTAACTATGCAATAAATAAACTTGGAAGTTTTGTACACTGAATTATAAAATGTATACATGCACAAAATGTTTAAATGCACACAGCATTTACTGAAAAAATAAGTGATCCTTCAACTTACGTATAAGCAAGAATGAATTTATTCTAATTGCATTTTGATTTAACTAATCCATGCGAAATGGTTACCATATTTTTACAAGTCGGATAAAGATTGAAAGGGATAAGATTTAAAATACTTTCTTACATATTAATATTTTTTAAGAAGAATATTAATCTGATAACTGTACTAACTTTTAACATTTACCAGGACACATTCTCAAAAATATTTTATTACCAAATTAAAGATATGAACAGCGTATATTGGTCAAAATTAAAGTTCCAGTTTAACGTTCAATGGTCGGTTTATTTAATGAGTAAATTCCATTTTTAATGACGTAAGTGCTCTTTTCTTTCTATCTCTCTTTATATCACTTCGTCCATTGTTTTTATCAAAAGAATCAAGAAATAGGGCAAAAATAAATAAGTATATACTACGACTGGATTATACATCCGCTGTAATAAAATAAATAAATTACTTACAAATTTTGCGCATTTTTTTGAAATGTTCTTTATGTGTTTCCACTAGAAGAACAAGAGTGACGAGCACTGCTGGAACCAGAAGGGTCTTCATCTTGTTGTAAGTCATTCTTCTGGAAAAACAGAAAGTGAGAAAGACGAGCGGATGTTTGGGCTTATATATCAGAAAAGTGTGTTTGTTCAATTTCAAGGTGATATCGTGTATGGAAACGGAAAATCCTGTCAGATGCGCTCTTGTCCATCATCTGCATGGTGCAAATAGTCACGAGGACGGAACAGCATTATTCCTTTGCTGTGGAACGCTTAAAAAAAACACTACTATATCACTGCAGGCGACTTAGTACAATAAAGAAACAAAGGGTAACTGCTACAAATAAGGAAATGCGTGGTCTCAGAAAAATATCTCACAATTACTTTTTTTTTTTGCTATCGTAGTGATGATCAATGAATTCAGCCACTAACTTTCACCTGTAATATTTTTTCCATTTTCTAAAATGCAATATATTAACCTAATTAATCAATAAATAATGTATAACCAATCAATTAATCAATTGATTAATAAATTGAATTGAATTATCAATTAATCGATAATAATTCAATAAATAACACTGGTCGAAAAAAAATACATTTAAAATTCAGGGTGATTCTCGTAGATTGGACGTTGCTAAATTCAAATCATGGCAATCGTATTGCTGTACTACCCAGTAATGTTAAGTGAGAAGAGATTAAAGTCAAACACTAAGTTTTTAGTAAAAAAGATTTCATATATTTTAAGAAAATGTTATATCAAATATCGAACAATGGGTCCATTAATCTTATTGTATTTACAAAAATGTTTATCTGATAACAAAACACTTATTTTGTCGTTTATATTCGTTCATTGGTGTCTCCCTACAAGGTTCCAACAGTAGTCGACCACCTCATTCCTATCTTCAAGATTTTTTCTACAGGGAAAACGGAGTTCCAAAATACTTGGACTCCACTTTCCTTGATATCTTTTTTTTTTACATTTGCGAAATATTTTGGACAAACCTTCCATCATGTTCATTAGAGAACGCTCTCTACTTAGGAAAAAATTCTAAATGGGAATGTAAGAAATTAAGTTTTAACATGTTGCATCCCAACTCTCTGTACGCTGAAATGAGCTCATCCACGATTTCATTGTAATTTTGTGATTTATCATTACCTAAAAAGTTCTGACAGGCGTTTTGGAAAGCCTTCGGGGCCCTTATTTCTGTACCATTTCATTTTTTAGGGAATTAAATATTGCCTCATCCTATAAGAAGACACCTTGATACCATTTTCAAGAAGACTGCGCTTACTGAAGTCGTGATCCTAGTAATTGAATGTTGTTTTTGGAGAGGTCATAAACGTCTGACCAAATCATTCAATTCCGCTTGAGTTTACATGCGGCTTTGCAGTATCAAGAGTGGAAAAATCTGTCTATACTCGTTCTAGGCTCTGCACCTTCTGGAGACTCCTTTTCCGGTATTGAATCAGAATCAAGTCCCTCAAGTCCTTTGGCACTGAATCATCACGAATAACGGGCCTTCGAGCCGAAGGTTTTTTTTTTTTTATTTGATAGTTGTTGGCGCATCGGCCTCTGTGGCTATAATGCACCTCCCAAGGTGCAAAAGGCATCGATTGTGTCTACCTCTAAGCCAGCCTGTTCTTGACCGTACTACAGGGAATCTTTGGAGCCCATACTTTTATCTTGATCTACTACCTTTCATCCAAAATACAGTTCATAGGCTTTTCTCACAAGTTGTGACAGTGGCTTCTGCTGCGATTTTAATACCACTTCTCCAGAAATGTAGCAAAAGCTATCAGGCTTATTTATGTACGGTTGAGGTACGTGCACATAAGAACACAATTAAGACTTTCATTATATTTGTAAGAGTACACTCTTACAAATTTAATGAAAATATTATTTATTTGAATTAAAGGCTTGAAGGACAGAGAAAAGCCAGAATTATTATTAATGTTCGAATATTAAGTTTAGATATGGTTAATATTTAGGTGTGAATATTAAGTTTGAAAATGGTTAATAATAAGTTTGAAAAATACTGAATTTAGAAGGAAAGAGGTTATAGATTTTTAAATTGAATAGCAGTCAAATGAAACAGAATAGCAAGTAGTTCAAAGAAGGTGAACTTAGAATAAACGAAGAAAGTGGTCCGTACTAGGGGAGGAGTGGTCATTTGCATACAGGCGAGAAAAGGGTTTACTAAAGGTTAACACTGGGATCGCGAGAACACAATTAATTAAGAACTCTTTTATCTAAGAGGCTTTCAGACATAAGTCAGAGGCAGTCTGGCCTGTGTGTTGGAAAAACAGCGCCCGTGTGGCCGAATTTTCGGTAAGTTGGCAACACTTATTGCGAAGATGTAAACACGAAAATAGGTATTTTTGGAGGCGTCGACATAGCTGAAATGAATTGTAATGATGCTGAGGTGTTAAATAAACAGGAAATTTAAAGAGAAGGGTTTGGTTTGTGCAAAAGGGGACGATTGTGGTCAATTTTGTTTAGCAAATAGGAAGGAATGAAAAGTTAAGCAGTTGGGATTGCTTGAGAGTCCTGTGAGAGGAGGTTCCAGCTGATGAGGAAAAATGTGAGTTTGGATGTGAAGCAGAATTTTTTTTTCGGTGTTCGGAATTCGTCAGAGAAAGGTGAAGAATTGAAAAAAAAAGGTAGTGAGGTGGAGAGAACGCGTGAAAGTGAGGACTGAAAGTTCATAACGTAAGTCTGTTCCATTTCATAAAAAAATGTCTGTTACAGTTTTTATTGAACTCCGATCTTATAGACTCATAAGACTTATAGACTGATGGAAAAAACTTCCATCAGTTGTTGTGGAAGTGGGTAGTTTGAATGATTTCAAAGAAGAACTAGAAAAATTATTGTAGGGGATGGACAAATGATATGGGTAGTTTACTTTTTGTAATGCTTTATGAGCTGGCTTTCTTACAAAATATTCCGATACTCTGAATTCAGCTGTGCAACACAAGTTAGACGGGCATAGTCTAATTTCTGTTTAAAAACCAATCTTCGATAATTTGTGTTTAAAAACATAATCTTCGATTTGGTTGTGGATAATTTCAATTTTTTTTTAGATGAGCACGACGGCAGTTCAAGGATTATTTTATTGGCATAGAGTTATAAATCAGATCTTGAGTTTCCATTCTCCAAAATGCAAGGTCATCTGCATATGCAAGGTATTGCACATTTTGAAATTCAGTCGTTCTAAGCAGCCAATCATCAAGAACTAGGTTCCAAATCAAGGGACCCAAAATTGAGCCTTGGAAGCAACTACGAGCGACAGATCTGCGAATTTTCGTTCTTTTAGTGATGATGGTGACAGTGCGATCAGCAAAGTAATTTCTAAAACGTTTATAAAGCTGAAGAGAGTAACGATTGGAACGATGTCTACTGAGGGTGTTCTCCCACCATTAGGTGTCTAAAGAGCCCTCAAATTAGATAAGGATCGCCATAACGATCCTTATCTAATTTGAGAGCTTGGAAGTGAAGTTATCAATACGGTGGTGAGGTTCTAATAAGGCGTCTTCGCATCCAAGCCCGTGCCTAAAACCATATTGTAGAGAGGATGTGGAACTTGTAGGTCCACATCCTCTCTACAATAGTGTGGTTACTTTATTGTAGTGTACCACTACAATAAAGAGTACCACTACAATAACCACACTACAGAGTAGTGTACCACTCTGTGGTGTGGTTACTTTATTAGCGATTTGTCTCTCTAACACTTTTCCAAGGTGAGAGGCAAGGCTATGGGGTGGTAGGATCTGGCATTGTCCAGCGGTTTTCCAGGATTATGTAAAATCTTAAGAATGGCGTGTTTCCATGGTTTGGGAAACGTTCCAGTATTTAAGCAGTTCTTGAATAGTATAAATAGAACTTTAATGGGTTTTTTCACTCCGTGGCTGAGTTAGTTGGTCTCAGGCGTAGATAGCAAGGCTTTTCTCCCCAGTAACTGGGGTTTTTTCGTCCAGCAAAACAGGCAAATCAACCATAGAACATAGGCTATTTACAGACACAAATACGGGTTAATGTATTTAATTACGGGCAACCCTAAAATAATAATAATAAAATAATAGTATAAGTTGAACTTTGGGCCTGAGGTCACAAAAATGTTTGATTAATATATTATCAATCAGTTCATCGCAAGGACATTTGTTTGCCTGAATTTTATTCAGGATTGAAGTCAGTTCCTCTGCAGTGAATTGACTTGTTTCTTCTAAAGGAAGGTATTTTTGGTTACAATCTCAAAACAAATAGACGGTATGAAGTGTCAATAGCGAGATCATCATTAGGCAGCAGTTGGTCCAAGATGGCATTTATGGAGTCTGTTAACCTAAGAGTTTCCATACCGGTGAAGGTAATGGAGTTAAAAATGTCACCAAGGATCATTTTATTTTTAGCAATTTTATAAATAACACCCCAAGGATTATTATTCCCAAATGTACGGACAAAATTGTGCCAATATTGCAATTTGCTTTCATAAATCAATTTTGCGTATTTTCTTTTGAGAGTTTTGTACTCATCATGTAATCTGTTAACTACTCATTGAGGTCAAATGTACCGTTTGCGTTGAAAATTTCTTCTGGATTTATGTACAAGTTTCTGAGTAGAAGAAAGTTCGTTGTTCAACCAAAGTGTGCAGTTAGTTTTTAGCTTCTTTTTGTGCGTCGATTTCTGAATTGCAGTAATGGTAATGTTTTGAATGTGCAGTGCTAGTTGTTCGGTGGTAAGAGAATTAAGATTTTCTAGGTGGTCTTCAGGCAAATCAGAGAACGGAATGATTAAAACGATCCCATTTTATGTTCCTAAGATAGTAATGTATGAGATTACGAAGAGGTTATTGAAGAGGAAGAGTTGATCACAGCAGGAAAGGAGATTGAGCGTGGTCACTTGTTGTTAGGTCAGTTTCTACGTACCAGTCAGTAATATAAGGAGCAATACGAGTTGTGGCCAGAGAAATGTCTATATTTGATTCCCTCAGAGAATTAGAAAAGGTACATGGCTGGTTTGGTTGATTCAAGACAGTAAGTTGATGGGAGATGATGGTGACCTCAAGCAGTAATCCCTGAGCACCTATGATAGAACTATGCCAACATGCAGACTTGGAGTTTGAATCGAGAAAAACTAATAGCGGAATAGGTCCTGATAAACTGAATAGGGAATCGATGTAGCTTAAGTGAGAAATTATATCAAATGATGGAGGGCAATATATTGAGATAACATAAGTCGAGTGATCTATAAATATCAACTGATTTAATATGTTTTGGCTATTTATATTGACTTCGAGGGTGCTTTAGATTTCCTTTGGTGGAAAGTGCACACAAATATTTTCATATTGCTCCTCTACAATTATACTTCCTCTTCCGCAGCTATTTTGACAACAGAGCAATAAACACAAAATCTAAGTTCAATCAGGTTTTTAGGCAAGACTTGCGAGGGTGTCCCCAGGGTTCTATCTTGGTACCCCTTGTTTGGAACATGGTCCTACGGCAATGGATTATACGCTACACTGATGATTTGACTATCCTAGTCAGTGGCAATGCTCGATCTGATTTGAAACTTATTGACAATAGATTCAGGACACTTCAGGACCTATATAAATGGACTCTTCGTAACCAGCTAAAGTGTAGCCCTCAAAATTCAAAGATGACGGTATTTCGAGCAAATTTAAATCTCTCTCGTCCTCCTCAAGTTAAACTCAATAATGTTCGTTTTCCTTTTTTGTCACAGAAACTATAATTCTTGGAGTAACAATAGATCGAAAGATAAATTTTATGACAAATGTTATAGCTTAATAGTTAAAATCACGAAATTCACTAGAGCGTTAACAATAATTTCAAGAGCTGAGTGGGGCCCTGGAGAAGGACTTTAAAAATTTATTATAATGCAGTATTTATCCCAATGGCCACCTACGCCGCCTGCGCCTGGTTTCACAAGGATTAATTATTAGAATTAGAAACAAATTATATTCTTTGCACGGTTAGAGCATGTCGAAAAGTGCTAACCACTGCCTTATAAGTCTTATCTGGTGTTTTGCCCTTAGACCTACATTTGATTTTTAAAGGATTGTCTTACAGTCTAAAGTAACAAATCCCGAGACTTTATGGGAGTCAATATGATTGCCAGAAGAATATTAAGTGTGAAAAAAATGGAATCTAATAATGAACTGTTGAATGAGTGGCACACCTGCCAGGACACAATCGCTTCCAGATTGGTGAAAAGAGGCTTCTTCCCGGAAGTGACTTTTCTTTATGATTAAAAGGTACAGTCATGATTTTCTATGATATACACTTCTTACTTGACCATAGGACATGGATCATGAAATCAGCACCTCTTCAGGTTAAATTGGACTACCACAGATTTATGTCTTTGCGGTGAGACAGAGAGTTTTGATCACATACTATTTTCATGTACTAACTACAAGTCCAGAGAGGAATTTTCACTAATTATTGTGTTCTACAGCCTGGACAGGGATCTTTACTTATCCCGAATGCTGAGATTTTTCGGGCTTTCCAAAATGAGAAGTTTTGAGAAAAGACGGCTTCTGTTATCTACAGTTTCATCTTCTTCTGGATCATCTGTGACCGGGATCTCTATCTCATAATTGTTCTTATGGTCTTTGAAACGGGACCTCAGTTACGACCTCATTTGTTATTAATTTCTGATTCATTTGGAACGGATTGTAACCTCTTTGGTCTTAATAGACAAAAGAGGATACAAGAGGTTGAATTTCTGGATTTTGGTTGCTGTGGGTGGATATATAATCTCGAGGTTTGAGGCAAATGATCCCGACGTATGTAAGTACTTTCTTATGAATGTTTTAGCTACATTTAAATTTAAATTTATTTGGATCTTCAGCTATAGAGCTGTATTTAACTAACTGTGCTTGTACAATTTTTGTAAATAATGTATAACTGAACAATTTGTTTCTCTTCTCCTGGATTAGGCCATCAGGGGCTTCTTTTACTTCTTTTTAAAAAAATATATATATATGATACAAACCGCGGGGGATTTTTTCGTCCTCTGCAGTGGGGGGGGGGGGAAACCACTGCAGAGTAGGAAGAAAGTTAAGGGGGAAAGGGAATCTGACCCACTTTTTGACAACATTCTGGTAGGTCAGAGTCTCGAATTGAGACAGTACGAGCCATATTGGGACGGGCCCGCCTTTCCGTGCTGTATATGACAGTTCAGAATGATGGCTTCAGGAGGTTGAAGCTTCTGGCTAGCCAAGTGCCCAGAACGCACACACATAATACGCACAAACCTACATTACTCACATGTAGGTTTGTGCGAATTATGTGGTTTCAGTGGAACCGTTCTTCACAGAGATAGGAAGCTGGGATAAACTGATGTTCTAGGACCCGCCCTTTACATGTCCACGTGTCCATGTCTACATTTATTATCAACAACGCCTAGGTTTTAATTTTCACTGCTGAGGAGGTACGTGGTGGAGGATGGGTTTTTAGAAGAATGAATAGAGGTAACTAAGACCATGACAGACAGTATATGGTATTCGTAAACAGCGTGTATTATATGGTTGGTTTGCGTTTTGAGAAATTAAAAATCAGAGTTTTCAGCAGATATAACCACTTAACCCTGAACCACGGGACCGTATTACCATGGATACCGGCAAGTGGCTGCAGACAGACACGAAAATCAACACAGACCTTTCAACGTTTGAGGAGGTAGGGACAGAATGAATATTGAAACCCTACGATATTTGATGGACAGTACTTCCTTGTTCGATCTCCGACGTTTTCTTGACAGGGCACCTATTTTTCCCTTTATATTTTCATTTCATTCCACACTGTCTTTATCTGGTTTAAGCGTGTGAGCAATGTCAAGTTTAGAAATAAGCTGAATTCATTACAGCGTATTATTATGTTATTAACAACTCTGGGAGTGTGTAAGACAGTATCGACTCTTCAGGTACTTTCTGGGGCACTCCCCTTGGATTTGTATGTTGTATATAGAGCTTTTTGTTACTTTTTCAGGAAGGGCAGACAAGTTACAATCATAGGAATTTCGAACGATATTTCGAATGATCGGAAGAGAGAGGAAAAAATATTTTATTGAAAATGACAGGAATGTGGGAAGAACGTTGGAGCACCACCGTGAGTGGTGATGTAATTAGACTGTTTATTCAGGATGTATGTTTTAATATTGAAAATAAACATAATGAATGGTTCTTTCCTTGCATGGACGCCTCTTACTGTACATTTTTATTATTTTTTTTTATTTTTATTAATAATAAGATAAACAACAGGTAACCATTAATAGTGTATCTGAGAGCAGAACAATGAACACAATTGATAACAATAATATGAAATCCAACAGGAAGATAAACATTGATATAGATTTAAAAATTAAAAGCATATGTACAAAAGAGGATTGAATTAAGTTAAGTTACCGGTAAAATAAATAATAAATTAATCAGTTAGAGAACAGAAAAATAATAAAACAAATAATAATAATAATAAACTACAATAATTAGATGAGAACCAGAAATTTTGCATTTGAAGAGAAGAGGAAAACTTGTGGATGGAGTTCATCATCGACTGGGAGTTGTCAAAGAAGTCAATGAGAGAGTCATTTGCTGATTCTGTTCAGGGGACTGAACTTCATAAAGTCCGTGGTGGCAGAGTCAAGGCGAAATGTAAGGTTCCTGACTTGTCTACAAGGATCATTGAAGTTGATTTTATTGAGGATATCAGATGCTTCATAAGTTCCAGTGGTTACTTTGGCTAGAAGGGTGATGTCAGCAGTAACTCTTCTTGTTCACAGAGGTCTCAGATGAAAGTAATCACACAGTGATTCATAATACACTGAGTGACAGAATAGAGGATTGCGGTACGTAAGGTAACGGACAAAATTTTTTGGACTGCTTCAAAGAGGATTTGAAGCAGTCCAAAAGATCCTCTTCTGCAATCCACACTTTGTGGATTGCAGAAGAGGATCTGCAATCCACAAAGTGTGGATTGCAGATCCTCACACAAAGTGTGGATCTGCAATCCACACTTTGTGTGAGGATTGCAGATGGGTGAACTGAATTCAAGGATTGGCAGAACAATAGTTTTATAAAGGATAACAGCATATCTGTAGTTTTTAAACTTGTAGGTGTTCCGTTTGATAATTCCAATTGTTTTGAATGCTTTGCTGTTGATTTTAAGGACATGAGCATCGAATTTAGCACTGTTGGAGAAGAGAATCCCCAAGTCGTTAACCTGGTCACACCTTTCGATGATCACAGAGTTTTTAATGTACTCCGTATTTATTAGTTGTGGATATCTGCCGGATGAGAAAGAGATTACTTTGCACTTCGAGGGGTTAGCAGACAAGCCATTCAGAGATAGCCACAGAGAGAATTTATTGAGAGCACATTGATGCTGTTGAGAATCGGTAATCTCCTTCACTGCTGAGTAGATCTTAACATCATCTGCATAGAGAGAAACTTGAATATTGGAGGTGTAGATGAAAGAAGGAAGATCATTTACGAAAACAATTAAGAGAAGAGGACCTAAGAGGGAGCTTTGTGGTACTCCACGTAGTGGTATAAAACAGTCTGAGTTCACTTGATTGATGATAACGCTCAGGGAACGATGCGTAATATAGCTGCATAGCCATGAGAGCAAAGGGTCAGGGATACCATATAGCTTAAGTTTTTCCAGAAGTTGTTCGAGCGAGACTTTATCAAATGCCTTAGATATATCTGTGTAGACTGCATCAACTTAAAGGTTGTTATCAAGACTTGAAAGGTGTATTGCCAGAAACGAAGCAAATTTGTGAATTCTGACTTGCCACTGCAGAAACCATGTTGATTCTGATCAAGGAAAGACCTCAAGAATATTTCGAAGAGATGTTTGTGTACTGCTGTGTCGACCAGTATAAGCAGGCTGTTTTGCAAGGATGTAGATCTGTAATCAGTTACATCATTTTTGTCACCTTTTTGAAAATAGGAACTATATTGACCTGCTTAAAGCGCTAGAACACTTCCCCAGCCCGAGAGAAAAGTTTAAGATCCACAGTATGAGGGGTTGAATTTTCCAAAATAAGCCTGCAATATCACCCGGACCTCTAGTATATGCTTTTTAATGCCGAATTTAAATCTTCATCAGTGATAAAGAGGTTAATGAGGATATCATCTTTAACAGGAGTGAAGTCAGGAAATGAGGCAAGGCTCAATGTATCATTTGTTTGAATTCTGGAAAAATGTTTGGCAAAATCTTGAGCAATAGTGAAATCATTCGATAAGAGAATTCCATCTGCGTTATGGAGTTGTAACATTCTCCTCGTTATATTGTTGTGCTTCTTGTAATTCTAGAATGGGTTGATATTTCTGTGAGTAAGCAGATTATCCTGAACTGACTCTGTATACATCTTATTGTAAGAGTTTAATATGAGTGTTTTCACTTCTTCGGAGTTGGCTGAATATTTCATAGTATTGTCTGTCACCTGATTGCTTATGCATGCAGTCCTCGTATAGCACGATAGTTGTGTTCCTATAAAAACCCTCGTGCAATTCAGAATCGTGCGATATAAACAACAGGCCCTATTGGAAAAATAGGGTTAGGTGCCGACCGCCGAAATTTGAACACACATTTTCACCAAAACATTACCAAACACAATAAATTATCGTAATAAAATAATTACGTATTTAATTGCGACTATTACGTAATAAAATATTGCTAATGCTTTTGCTTCTATCGTAAACAAACTTGTTTTTGTTTGATTTTTTATCCAAACAGATGACAACCGTTCCATCTCTTTCAATTCTTTGTGTCTTGATCTAATGGATTTTAATTACACCTAGAGTTGTTCCTGCTATGAAAGTTGTTTTTATTTTCTCTGCATTCTTTGTAAATCTCGGCGTTGCCTTATTTAGGTCTGTAGCACGTGTAATATCACATGGTCTTTCCTTTCGCTCAAAGCGTTTCACAATTTCATGTTTTTTCTCTATCGACAGAGGCGGACTGGCCATAAGCCGTACCGGTCAAGGGTCTCTTTCACACAGTGAAGGAAACCCTTGACCGGGTTTCACGTGCGTAGGGATAGGCACCAGGTAACAGATTCTCAGGTGGTGTCTGCTTCCTGTGGGCAGAGAGGCCTGTTTTTTTTTTTGTTTTTTTTAACATGTTACACACACTTTACACTACAGGCCCATTAGTAGAATATTTGAACACAGAATATACAGGTGGAGGTGGACCTTAGACAAGTACATACATAATGTATAACGAATGTACAATTATTGTATTCCTCTCAAAAAACAAAAAAACATGAAGAAGGGTGCGGCCGTTGATCCAACCTCACATGCGATTATTCCACCCCAAATGAGAGTGTGCCTTTCTCTGATGTTGAAGGGATGGTACCTCATTATTCCTTGTCTCCAGGTGAAATTACGTCTAGAATCCGTTTGTAGTCTGAAACGGGACTAATCAGAAAACAGAACTGTATCCCATTTGTCAGTGCTCCAAGTCATATGGAGCACTGACAAATGGCACCAATTTCGACGAGTTCTGCGGTTGTTTGGGGGATCAAATTATTAATATTAGGGCCTTCCGTAATCTTTTCCATATACCCATAATGACTGTAAATTGCGTGTGTTCTCTAGTCGACTTGTCCATTTTTCTGCTCCCTCCCCTGGAATGGGATCTGGAATGGTTTTTCTCCTCTGGAATGGGATCCCCAGGGGAATCTTGCGTTGTGGTCGGAATCTCGATGATTCTGGGTACTTGTCCCGCGGTATGGAAGAGTACCCAGAATCATCTCTTCAAGGTCGCCTAGGTACTTTCGTGGCGGCCAAGATAGAGTGACCGCACTCTCCAATGCTATATCTATGGCGGCATGGTGACCCGGCCCACAGACAATAGCGCCAGATAAATAACGAAAATATCCGAGCGGAGAACCCAAAAATTAAAAATAAACTTACTCCCACGATAGTCCACACGACGAGGAATCCGTTTATATATGTTTTAAAACTAAACTCATTGTTAACACTAAGTAATTTTTAAAAGCAAAAATCTGGAGCAGTAAACATGTGCGACTAACCAAGTAGGCAGACAACAGCGCCCTCTCGTTGATGAGAGAGGTCAGAGGAGGATGGCTAGAATTGTGCAAGCAAACAGACGGGTTACAATGTCGCACATCACGTATGAATACAACCTTGGTGAGCAGAACAAAATATCGCAACGGACCACTAGACGGCCACATCGCGTACCTTTATTATCAACGAAGAATACACACCTTCTGTGGTTACAGCAACACCAGCACTGGACTTTCGAGGATTGGAAAACAGTTGCTTGGTCTGACGAGTCGAAGTTCCCGGTGCATCATGTTGGAAGGCTTAGGATTTGCCGAAAACAACATGAATCCATGGATCCGTCAGGTCTGACGACTACTGTGCAAGGTGGTGGGAGCAGTGTTATGGTGTGGGGAATGTTTCCTTGGCACACGTTGGGTCCCTTGATACCCACAGATTCAAGTCTGAATGCCAAGTCGTAAGTGTAAGTGTAAGTGTAAGTGTGTGTTGTTGTCTTACGGCACCAGGGGTTTCCCCCATCTCCGCGTTGCTTTCATTGTGGTGAACCAGTTCACTGGAAAATGCCAGAGATTTAAAATCTCTGGCATTTCCCAGTGAACTGGTTCACCTCCATGAAAATTTCTTGTTCCCCGCTATACTTGCGGGGAACAAAAAAGCTGGGTGCACATTATGTTTGAGTGTGCCCAATACGAAGACCTTAGATGCAAACCAATGACTAGAGTTCACTATCTCCCGAGGGAGAAAGAGAATATCACCAAAAATTCATCCCGGACGTAGACAGAGTATACCCCATTCTTCCAACCTGGCTGCAACCCGGACTTTACACGACCTACCTCCTTACGGGTCATGGGGCTTTCAATGCACAGCTTACAGCATTGGGAATAGTGGAGGATCCGCTTCGTACTTCGGGGAACAAGAAAGCTGGGTGCACATTATGTTTGAGTGTGTCCAATACGAAGACCTTAGATGCAGACTAATAACTAGAGTTCACTATCTACCGAGGGATCTCGAGTCACATCTACTAGATACAGAAGAAGGATATTTAGCCTTAACTGATTTTGCCCAGGGATTATTTAACAGGCGCCAAACACTAACCGCCATATACAGAAGACCTTAACGGAATGAGACAAAACAAACCTGTAAATAGCAGCGAGACGACACAGAGGAACGGACTATACAGACCTTGGACTGACTACAAAATGCACTGGGAAAGGACAAGTGACAATATATTGTCTAACCACAAGAGTCATGATTACCGCCAATGGAAGCGAAAAAACACCTTTAAATAGTCTTGACATCAGAACAAAGGAACACTGCCTGCCCCAAGACCTTGCAGCATAGACCCACTACATAATGACAAAAGGTAGTGTGAGGACTAGCAAACATCACGAAAGCGATAAAACCCCATAAAGACAGCCAGTAGACTTGATTATGACCCCAAGATAATGACCAGAAAATACGACCCAGACCACATGCAGTCTGGAAGGATGACCTCCCAGATTTAACCCCCCCCTTTTAGTGTCCCACCTAGATGAGACTCAACGGTCAACTTTTTAGGGCCTGCAAACTGATGGAGACAACATAGGTTGGCACTCTCCCGCCGGAACATCCTATTGGCGACCCAAATCCGCACTCTCTTGAGCGGATCTTTCTTTCCAAACGCCTGGGGAGGAGAGGCTTGCCTCTCCTTGCCTCCCCAATTTTCTCACTCTGGTGGAGCACGGGCATGCCTCATTACCTGCAGGGGCCATCTATTCTGTCGGCCCCTTATTTCCAATTTATTCCCCCAGTCTTCACCCCCCCCAAAAAAAAAAAATTTGTGTTGCACAGCGTTTAGCCCTAAATGTCAAAATCAAAAGAGAACATCAAAATTCTTGCCCGAACCTATTTGGTTTTTAAAACTCACTTTCACCGCACAGCCCCACGTCGCATACTATTAATACAAAACTTGTAAAGTATCACTAATATCAACCTCGATTTTTTTTTTTTTTTTTGTCCTAGCCACTGAAATCCCAGGAAAGTAAGTGGCAAGACCAGCCAGAGTACAAATATTGGTAACACCCGGCCGGCCTCCCTGTGGCGGGTATTGGTAATGTTGGGTCTCACTAAGGGTAGGGCGGCTAACAGCCGGATGAACAATGGGCACAACAAACTACATAGTACATATCCAACACACTGTCTGCGCGTGTAGCACAGTGGTATTGTCACCGTCCTCCCAACACCGGGTGGAAAAGGCCTGGGTTCGAATCCCGTCGATGACGGGTGGAACTTTAATAGGTTTTTTTCACTCCGTGGCTGAGTTAGTTCGTCTCAGACGTAGATAGCAAGGTTTTTCTCCACAGTAACTGGGTTTTTTTTCGTCCAGCAAAACAGGCAAATCAACCATAGAACATATGCAATTTACAGACACAAATACGGGTTAATGTATTTAATTACGGACAACCCTAAAAAAATATCCCACACCCTTTTAAATCTCTGGCTTGTCCGATACAGAGAACATACGCGGAGATGGGAGAAATCACAGGTGCCGTCAGACCCCGAACATACCTAATACCTAATACATAATTTCTCGTTGTCTCGGGATGAAATAACATATAGAATCCGTTTGTAGGCTGAAATGGAGCTCATTAGAGAACAGAACTATATCCCATTCGTTAAGGCTTCAAGTCACATATTCATGGCACTAGTTTTGACGAGCTCTGCGGCAGTTTGAAGATCATGGGACACAACCACAGACTTTCTTGCGTAGAGTCCGCTTGAATTCAGCATTCTTAACACACTCCGGTTGGAAATGTTTTCACCTGTAATCGCACCAACCTATTAGACAGTTGATGACAGGACATCGTTTAGTTCCGTCCTACGGTTAGAGCGAGATAACGGTATGTTCTTTTGATGTACTCCCTCGGATGACCTTGACCAGCTCTTCTTGTAATGATTCCTCTCTCCTGAAACTGCTTCCATACTGCTGAGAGGATACTGCCTGAAACATTAAGCCAACGTGCTAAGTCCGGTTGCAAACTGCCCGGCTTTAAGTGGCCCAAAGGCTTGCCGTCTCAAAAATCATCTAAACGACGATAACTTACCATCCTGAGTACTGGAGATGTGGCTACCCCACTGAGCAAGACCAAAAAGGGGAATGAAATGATGTGTGGCATCGCGTATTTTTATAGGCATGAATAATTTGCATAATGTACGGCTCTGTAAGGTCTTTGATCGATTTCTATTGGATACCCAGTATTTGCTTATCAGGATGCCTATTATATCAAATATTTGCCTTCAGCGACACCGTTCGCAATAAAATATTCATGAAACACATTTTCTGCTGTTATTTTGTCGAGCAGTGTATTTCTGCTTCTTTGTACCCTGTTCCCCATTGCCCAATGCGTACCACAATACTTACTTCAAAAAGATGTTATCATCATAACTGAACACTGCTTTTCGAAAATTTCCCTCAATTTCTTCAAGTGAACATGACGGGTGATGTGGGTGTCATTAATTTTAAAGCCCTTCAATTATATGCCATAATTAAGTTAAATTAGCAGTTTCCAGCAAGAAATCTGACAGGAAATAATTGCTGCACTTTTATCTCCAGGTCTTTCTCTATCAAGCACTCACGCAGACATTCTGAGCAGTATTATTACAGCTTCTGAAGGGAGATGAAAGTTAGGTGGGTATGCATTAATACGAGTCTGTTGTGTACTTGTGTTTGAGTTGAAGCAATAAAGTCTCTCAGGCAACAGTGTCTGTAAATTTCCTTTATTCATGGTTGGGTTTTTTTTTACTAGTTGAACATCCCAATTTTTAAGGGGGATAATCTTACTCCCCCATGAGTCTCGTTGATGACGTGAGGAATTTTAATGGGCCTTTTTCACAACGTGGCTGAGATAATCGGTCTCAGGAGAGGGTAGCACGGTTTTTCTCCCAGAAACTCATGTTTTTTTATCTAGCAAACAGAAAACCGACCACAGAACACACGAAATTTCCCGATAGTATATACAACGGAATATGGCTTTACTTGCCGCTGCTCCTAAAACCTTATTACAACAATTTTCTCCCCACTGTATTGCTGGGGACCAAATAACTCTGCCACGATGCCAAAAAGCTTTATGATTTTCTAACGGGGGCTTTTTCCATGTGGTGTTGAAGGATACTGATCGGAACCATTGTGTTACTCCAAGTGCAGTGTATGTGTGATGTGCCTTCTGAATCTCACAGGATAGCAGACCTACTAATGAGACCAAACTCACAAAAAGGGAGAAGAAGGAGAGACGAAGGGGAAAATATACACGAAATGTATGATTTTTTAGATTCTGTGCTAATAGACAAATTCTATATTTTACACAAGCGAACGGATTACATTTCAAGTGTTTAGATAAATCTGCACTGTAAGAAATTATTGTGGTAAAATGGAAATTTCAGTTATTTCTCCTCGTTAGTCGAAGAAAACCACTACACGAATTAAAAAAGAAAAAAAACACGGTTATGAATGCACTGTCGCGAATATTAAGAAAGTAGACCTCTTTTCAATACAGTTTTATTTTTGCTGGTAGTTCTACATATTTGTGATAATCTGAGCACCATCTGAAAGTTTCGAAATTAACCATTTCCAAAAGCTTCTTCAACAATTCCTTTCTAACTTGTTTCTTCTTCTGGAACACATTTGTTCATGCAATCCTGCAATAACAAAAAAAATAATTATATTTACGAAGTTAATTTTATTTCTAAAATGAAGTAATGAAATGAAAATATTTCTGTGAATTAGTGATTGCAAATAATCCTTACCCAGCCAAAAAGCAAAGTTTTGTGAAGCTAGGGAAAAGCACACCGGGTAATGTCCATCGACAAGAAGGAGGAGGAGAGGACAATGAGTAATCACTGGTACCACAAAGCCAACGAATGTACATATTTTAAGCACATTGTTGGCTATCCAACGGGGTTTACTTTCAGTTGTCCACTTGCCATCATACTCGCCAAATAAGGTTAATGATATTGTTCTTCTCAAATAAGTAGCTGTAAACTTCATTGACTTATGTCGTCATGTAGAGAGGGAGGGGTAAATATAATTTTTTTTATACGGGAATGTAGTAGCAATGCTACAAATTTATGTGTCATTTATCAAGGACATGTGCCACAGCGAACACAAGCTTAGCAATTTATGTGGAGAGATGTAGAAAGCCATTGAGGACTTAATGAATAAACGTTTTTAGAACTTCTTTACATTCTTAGCACGTCCCTCTGGAACATCACCATCATGAGGAATGCGTGTATTATGCTAAACATTTGGTTGGATGCCGAACGGGTTAGCCGGGTGGGTGAAGTGCCTACCTGGCAACCCAAAGGACGCGGGTTGAAATCTCCACTCGGGCTTGGATTAGAGTATATATAAAAAGTTTGGGAGGTGCATTATGGCCACCGCAGCCGATACGCCAACAAACAAAAAAATCTGGTTGGATCGCAAGAACCGCATTTATAAGGTCCGGATTGTTATTTTTTCTGGATTTTCAAGTGTTCGGGTTATTCTATTACATCTCTTTAAAATTGCAGAAACAGTTCCTATAAATATGTTGTTTATAGAGTTTTATACCAACGGCGTTTTTCGGATGACAAAGAAATCTTTAACCCAAATTAGAGCAGTGCAATACACATAAGAATGGCTTCTCACTTCATTGGAAAAATGATTCTCAAAATTTTTTGGAGTTACGAGTCTCAGTGCAACCAACTGACGGTATTTTTTAAATATTTCATTGAAAGAATGATCACATTAAAGGAATGATTTGTTTCCGCATATTATAAAATTAACAAATCTATTTACCTTCTCGATCTCCCATTTATTTTTAAATGTCATCCCGGAACAGTTTTCCTAAAATAAATAAATACATTAAAGAAATTAAAACGAACAAAATTAGAATGATTAATTACTGTATTTACTTTAATAAATGCAATAAATAATTAATATCGAGCAATTTGATTATATTAAATATTTTAGTAGCATTTTTATGTTTATTAAATTCTTCAAAAAATAATAAAAAAACAATAATTTTAATGAATATTCTTCAGATTCATTATTAATTTATTTTATCTTCAAAATAACACAAAACAATAAAAATGATATAGCTTTTACTTAAACAAAGTAGGAATAATAATTCGTAGTAGCAGAAGGTGATCAGGATTATTGTTTTCTTCTTTCCGCTTTTAATAATTTATCAAACTTGAGAGTTAAGAGATATTACTGCAAGACGTAGTAATAACCAATGGACAAGTTGTCTACCGTGGCCAAAATGGTTGGCCTCAGGTGAAATTTGCAAATTTTTCACTCTAGAAGAAGAAATCTTTCTCATTCAGCAACACCTAAATGCAGTTAACATCATAATATAGAGAAGCCTTAGATGCTTCCGTATATTATCTGAAAAATAAAAAAGCTCCTCGCGTCATTGGTGGGATTCGAACTTAGGCCTTTTCCACCCGGTATGGGATGGAGGGTGATTGCAACCTTTTCCGCAGCCTCTATTCGGGGAAGGTTGTAATAATTGGATTTAAAACTCGTTTTTCCTGGGACACATGTTTGCAGCTTTCAGCATCCACGTGTATGCAAAGTCTCATTCTGGAGGTTTCTTTTTTTTTTCTCTCTTAATTATTGCTGAAATAGTAGTTTTGACTACACTCACCTTAGTTCCCTCACTTGGTGCTATCGTGAACTGTAGGTGACGTAATCACCGAATTCAACGTCATGGTATTATTCCAGTGCAAAAACGTCCAGTTGGATGCAGAAGTTGACGAAAAGAGACCAGAAGCTTCTCAGCAACAGTGACATCTGGGTCTGATCAGTTGTTATCTAACACGGTCTACCAGAACATGGTGGCCGTAGGAACTGATATTAGTACATAGGTACCCATATTTGTACTTGATATTAGTACATATTAATACACTGATATTAGTACATGACCTGCTGCTCACGAAGAAGATGTCACATCAGGCAATGCACAGGATTCACTTGCCCCGTATGCAACCCATATTTGGCTATTTCAAAGTTCAAAAGCCGATATGATGTGACAAATCACGGTACACTCTTCCTTTATTTATTTTTTTTTTTTCTGAACAGATAGCCTTGTTTACTTCAGGATTTCTAGGTGTGTAGCCTCGTCTGTAAGGTTTGGGGAAGGCATGCTCACCGTCTGAGGTTTCTCATACTTTGGTCTTGGACCATTGGTTGACGTTTCTGCTCGACTGATGTTCTCGACAATTCTGCTCCTCCTGCAATATGATAACAACGAGACAGGCACCGTATCATACTGCGCATCCTGTAATGATTTGATTTGAACACCTGGGCATTCAAAAGCTTTGTTAGCCTGTACCGAGCTCTCATATCAACTCAACTGAACATAGTTGGAACCAACTGCTCCTCCTAGCAACAGGACAGTGCATAAACATGTGTTGGCAACAGAACAGTGCATCATATTCTTCTGCACATCCTGTGGTGACTCCATTTGAAGGCATGGGCATTCAAAAACTTCACTGGTCTGGCCAGAGCTCCAACCTCAAATAAAATTAAATGGAACGCCGCTTCGGACCGCATAGACCAGTTCGCAATCGGAAGCTGAATGGAAGACTGTTGAAGGGCATATAAGGACCATATACCTTACACTTATCAAAAATTAGTTTAGAGTCCGCTGACGAGGATACAACGTTCAATTCAGACCAACGATGGACGTAAATGCTGATTCAATAAAATAGTCTTTAAAATATGCAGGTATTGGGTTTCCTTTGGGAATGTAGTTTATATCACTCATTCTGATTGGAGTTGGTTTTTGACGGAGTACTTTTTTGTGCGTGTCACTGTTAATCGCCAAAGCAACCAAGGTTTAAAAATAAAGCGAGTTATTTTGCCTAAGCGTCTAAGCGTCTTATTTTGCCTAAATTGCACTCTTTCAAAAACGCCTAAGCGTTTTTGAAAGCGTGCAATTTTCTGCTTTTTTTCTAGCTCCACAACTGATTTCAAGATATCTTTTGGCACGTGATGTGATCAAGTTGTTTCAGAACAAAAGACTACTACTAATAAAATAAATACACGGCTTATCGGTGAATATAAAAAGAAATACGAGTGTACATAACCTTTTCACTTAATGAAATATTGAAAGCATAGTTTATGTAAATCAATTAAAGTAAATTAAATTAAGTATAAAAATTCAATTATTT
The DNA here is from genome assembly GCF_048544385.1 of Mastigoproctus giganteus. Taxonomy (NCBI): domain Eukaryota; kingdom Metazoa; phylum Arthropoda; class Arachnida; order Uropygi; family Thelyphonidae; genus Mastigoproctus; species Mastigoproctus giganteus. The sequence continues at coordinate 76,313,768 of NC_143587.1, read as the reverse complement.
TCTTAAATATTGTATCATCGACATCATCAAAATCTCTCACAATGATAGTACAACCTAGGTTATGCAGAGTGCCTAAGTATGCTAAAACATTCAAACTAAAGATGAGCTGTTTAAAATTTGAATGTGGGCAGGAATCAAAAGGTCGCAGCGCATATTTTAGAGCTAGCACACACTTAAACAGAACAAAATCAGTATCCATAAGAAAATATCTGAAACACACCTCAATACCACGCATGAAGCAGAGATAGGCTGCGATACCAACAAAACCAACACTACTCCCAGATCTGACTGAACCAACGGAATGGTTAAAATACATACGGAACCTTCATGGAACTTTATAATGAAGGCACGAGTAAAATACTTCCAGAGCCAAACACACCTCTTAGCTCACTGTCATAAATTATATTTACTAAGCATCAACGAATTAATGCCATCAACTCACTACCACCGACCTCAGCTGCAGGAAAAAACAAGATTCCACAGTTCTTTTCTGTCACACATAAGCGCTTCAAGTCTTCATATCAATTACGGGATGTTGAAATCTGAATACGTTCCACCTGAGTGGAATACTTATGTTCTTCCAGAACTTAAAACTGCATCGTCAAAAGCTGTTAACCATTCGAGGCTGTTAATCATTCGAGAATGTTAATCATTCTATAGAAAAATCCTCAATCTTTCTCAGAGTTACAGAAAACAATAGTTATATTTCGTTAACATGTCTGTTTATATCCCAGCAACTACTACAATTTTAGAATGAAATTAAGTACCAGTAAGCCCTTAACATCTTCCTAATAACAAGTAATAATATTCTTGAGTCATTCAATTCTCATGATGAATTAATAATTACCTATCTTGATAATCAGTTAATATTGGGACTATGTGACCATCAGAGCTCTCCTTCAGCAGTCCAAGTGTCGTTTCCTAAAAATTAACAAGATATTTGCCATCCAAGTTTCAATAAATCAATTAGTATTGATTTAGTTGCAGTAAGAGTCTGTGGATGAACTATTTTCAGTGGGACCCTTCCAAGAAGTTCTCTCTTAGTTCCGCTTTTCACAGCAATTTTGCTCCAGTAGAAATAACAGATGCTCAAAATATAAATAACCTATACTCACTATTTTCTAAAAAATACGAACTTTGTATTAAGACAATCACAGATAGAATAAATGCAAAGAAAACTGTGACTTGGGATGATAAGTTGATTCGTAAGTATAAAGACAGAATAGGGAAAACACGTGATCTATCAGACTAGAAAAAATACATCTTACTGTGGGTGCACGTTTATCAGGAAAAACAATTCAACAAACGAAAGATATAACTGGTTTCTCAAAAATATCCATCTAAATGGTTTTTAATGACTAGAAAGCAAGAAGATATCCTTTACATCTTAAAAGTGGAAACCTTGTTGATTTGTTGTTGTTGTTGTTTTTGTAGAGATTTAGGAGCACCGTCGGCTCATGCCATATTACCACGTGTATACTGTGTGTAAATTGCGTGCGTTTTGAAGTCGAATTTCTGTTTGTTGGACGGAAAACCAGAGTTTCCGGGAGAAAACCTGTACTACCCTCGCCTGAGACCGACTAACTCAAGCGGAAATATGGCAGAAAAAAATACCACAAGAGCCAATCAGTGGTACTCTAAGGAGGACTGCTCGTCGTACAGGGAATTGGAGAAATCCGGTACTGGCAGTCGCCTGCCTAATCGGAACCCACTTGTTTCAGAGAAACACAGAAAGATCTTCTTGAAGTGGTGCAGTGGTGCGTGAACACCGCGATTGGACAGTGGAAAAATGGAAGAAAGTCAATTGGTCTGACCAAACGAATTAAAATACACTTTATTTTCCCTTGATGGTAGGCAGAGAGTGTGACGATAACCTCACGAAGCAATGGACATTGTTCCCTTGTTGAGACAATCCAAACATCTGGAGTTTGTATCGTGGTATGGGAATGATTTGTTGGCACGAAGTTGATTAATTTATATCGCTAGAAGGTAAAATATCATCAAGGGAGCACTGAATTTTGCATCATATCCACGGCACTCTGAAATGCTAATCCAGAGGGTGATGGCCACTTTATGTATGAAAATGCAACAGAGCTTTGTGCCAGAATCGAGTACGAATCGTTCGGAGAATACGACTTACACTGATTTACAACATCTTAATTAGCCCCGCATTCACCTGATCTTAATCCTGTTGAGAATGTGTGGAATATGCTGGAGAGAACTATTCGGAAACAAAGGTTTCTTCCTTCATCTTTGTCGCAGCTACGTGATATTTTGTAGAAGAATGTTAGGCCAAAACATCTTATAGACTCCGTACCGCGCCGCACACTTGCTGTTATTTGAAACAAAGGCGGTCCGATTCGATACTGATTTAGAGATCGTTTTTTTTTTTTTTTTTTTTTTTTTTTTTTTTCACAATGTGTACTATGGCGAGCATAAGATTTACAATTGATGACCATAACAAAACAAATTGATGAAGATCAGAGACCACAGCCCAAATCAATCTCACACTTGTAGAATTGTTATGCTATCAGGATTTCAATTTAGTCCCTAATTTTAACTGTAATGAGGCAAACTAACCACGGTGTTACCTTTGACCAAAACTACACCATAATCTGGAAGCACTAACTCTCAAGATGTACAGTGTGTGATTTCTAACAAAATAAAATTTCTCCATGCTAGAAAAGTAACCCTCATTAGGAACTAAATATACAGATTCGTGTGACCAGTGTTATACAGTGAAGATTTATGGATTAGCAGTCCCCACGCTCATTACAGCCTCTCAGTGCCGGATATTGGTTTTCATGTTTCTACAAGGGTCACTGTCCTATCCACCTCCAGGAGAACAATTCAGAGATAACATTCTGTAGAAATAATGTGAACGGCTAATCAAATACACGATATTAGCCTTACCTCGGCAATAGAATTGCTTTCTGGATTCATTCGTTCCCCCTAGGGTGTGAAACACCTGTGCCTGGAGGATATTTTTAATCCTCTAATCTAAAACTCCCTTGTGACCCCTTACATTGTATTTTACTGTTTCATTAAATTGACACACATGAAAGCTGTGTCCTCATAATTTTGCTCACGTGGGATAATGAGCACATGTAAAACCTCCTTGACATTCACACCATGATGGTGCAGGCCAACATAAAACAGTAAGGCGCGTGTACATTATACGATGTTAATAAATTAGAAAACTGTAAAACGTGGTTTGACTATTGGCCCATTACAGTGAATAAAGCTGAAGAGCTAGAATACATAATATATATTCTAGAATTATATAAGATATATTATATACGAATATATAATATATATTCTAGAAAATATAATAATTCTACATCCCGAATTATTAAAACAATTTTTATTTTTAATTCAATCTAATAAATAATATTTTTGGAGACCTTATAACATAGAAGGGAACTTTGAAACTTACTTCGGATTTCTTTTTCATTTCCTCCCACTTTCCCTATGTAAGAAAATAAAGTTCTGGATTAAAGAAATAATAAAAATAAGCATGTTTCATAACATATTTAAACAGAAAGAGGCATGAAAATACAGAACTGAAATGTAATGCGTCCAATTCCAGTAAGCCAAATGATTTGTTGATTAACGTGAGAATGATTGTAAGTTACCATTCCCGCCACTCGTGAGACTTTAAATCTGTTGTGGAGAGCAACACCACGGAGAACGTGTACTTATGCACCCGCGCGCCTGACCACTAGGCTACGGCACTGTCCAGTCAAAACATTATGACCGCCCTCTTGTCCTATAAACCGGCTGTTCCTCACCTTTTGGTGGCACCTGTTTGTTGCAGTGAGAACCGGTAAATGTGATACTGCAGGTTCGTGGCACGCGGTCCACTTAAAATATGTTATAGATATGGGCAAGGATCTGATGACGGTCTTCGAAAAAGGGACAATTGTCGGATACAAATGGCAGGGTGGCAGTACTATGGTAGTAGGCGGTGGGATGTAGTTAACGTGCTCTAAGAGTGGACGGATTGTGGCCAGAGCAAAAGTCGCTGGTCCTCATCGATACGTGTTATGTACGTTAGGATGCCCATGCCTTGTGCCAGCCGATAGACGGATAAAGATGGAGAGTTTGACAGGGTCAAAAGTCCATGTCACCTCGCCACCTTTTAAACAAGGGACGAACAGAGGTATTTTGCTGACCCATTCCAACGAACCCTACTCTATACGAGCCTCTGTAGTAGGCGCTCGGTCAACAATCCATACCTACAGCAGTCCGTCGCCAACAACGCCTAAAGTTTGCATCTGAACGGCGTCATTGGACCATTGAGGACTGGAAAAATGTTTTTTTGGATGTATCACGTTTTCTTCTATGCCATTCAGACGGTAGAAGGGGGTACGGCGAAAAACAATGAAGAAGAATCACTCCACCGTTTGTCCGTCGTTCCAGCCAGAAAAAAAAAAAAAAAAAAAAACAGCAGGCAATCGACGGCAGTGTTTTTCCAAGCGGAAATGTTTTCCACGTATCTCTTAAGGTCCTTATCCCTAGATACCACTTTTAATGCTAAAAACTACCAACCCAATGTAGCTGATCAGCACACTCCTGCATCGCGACTGTCTACCAGAGGGCACCAGTCTGTTCCAACAGGATAATGTGCAAAGCCACGTTGTCGGCAGTAACGTTTCTTTGCACATTCGACGAACACACGAAAGTGACTTTAAGATGTTACCGTTGCTGCCTAATTAGCCTGATATGAATTCCACAGAACATCTCTAGGATTACGTGGATCGATAGATCTGGCATTGTGATCCTCCATGACTGGAGGCAATCCTGGTGATATGATACCATATACCACTAGACCTATTTAGAAGCCTAACAGAGTCCATGCCTTGCTGTGTGAAGGCAGTACCTAAGGCAAGATGAGGGCATGACAACTATTAGGTAGGCGGTGTTAAGGATGGTGAGTGTGTGTATATATAAGTAGCTGGTCGCAATATTTTAACATCGCAACTACCTACTTAATCACCACAACTACAATCGCGATTTTAATGTTCAGGTAACGGTCGGTTTGTTACCTGAACAGTAAACCGAGCTTACAGACTGGATTATAATCCACACCTTTTTCGATCGAGACTGATAACTTAACGACCGCATACAGAAGCCAATAAAAAGATTTGGACTGTTTTGTAGCGTTTATGAAACTACGTTCCACATTATTCAGAACTTATCTTTGGTAACTGGAGTTTTCCAGTTTCCAAAGATAAATTCTGTCTTTTTCCTTTTCCAGTAAGAAGTCCTTTTAACATCGTGAACTCCTTGAGTCACATGAGCGAAACTATATTTTTGGTTGGGAGTTGAAAAATTAAAATTTATTCATCGTTTGGTATTTGCGAAAATATTTCCATTTGCAGGGTTAGTGTTTCTCGAATATCTAAACGTTTTTACTTCTTTTTGAATTTTCCCGTCTTATAGAACTACTAACTATAAAGTTCAAATATTGTTACTCACCTTCCTATCTCCTTTATTATCTCCTTTATCACCTCCTTTTCCTTTCTAAATATGAGAATAAATGAAATGAATTAAGAACTGTTCTTTATACAAATATGAAACAGCAGTGTATGTAATTGCACATGAAACTGCAGAAGAAACATACGTGCAGCATTCACCATTTCCCCTCCTCAGCTATCTACAGTAAATGAACACAATTTAAAAAACACCTTTAATTGGAGATTTTAATACGAACAATCTGAAAACACGATAATTTTCTATATTCTGATAAACTTCAGAACTATTTGACAAGAATGAATGCGGACATTTTTCTTTTAATGGATGAACTATCTACATAGCTTACTTGCCACACTTATTGGAGTGAGGTTGGTTTGAATCACTGCGATCTCACATAGTGACAAATACGGTTATGATAAATAAGAATTGTTTGATCATTTACGTAAAAATGTTACTTCAATTATTTAATTAAATTCAATTCTTTGCAGTTCAATTCTGAGAGTGACGTGGGCAGAGGATTGAACTGCCGACCGGGCTAGACGGGTGGGTAAAGTGCCTGCCTGGCAACCGAAAGGTCGTGGGTTCGAATACCGCCTCGCGCTTGGTTTTGCTATTTTGCTATAAAATAGCAAAGGAAATTCATTTAAAGTTTTAAAAACCTCGATGGTGCCGTACTCTCCGGTTGGACCTCACGGCCACGATACATGAAGGTAGCAGGAAAAACCTGGTTTCTTCGTGTATTGCTCACATCATACGATAAAAAAAAAAGAATAGAGATTGAACTGAAGAATAAGCCTTTTCAGTCTTCCCTTTACCATAGAAGCTGAATGGTTGAAATCCGTGTTTTGGGGTGACCAGGGAAGATGCCTGAATCTTTCTTGTGGTGATCAAATTGATCTTTCACAGATTTAGATGAAGAGGCCGTCACCTGGAAAGGACACCTATTCCTAGGAGTAAACATGAGCCAAATCGGACTTAAATGATCCACAATGAATCAGATTTGCTCTTTTCTTCACTATGTTCTACAGCAGGATTAGGTGATCAAGTGCATATCCCCAAAATATGCACTACACCATTAAACATTTGACATAGTATATTCTTAGCACACACCAGATGGTTCGGTGACTTGCGTGGCTTAACAGAATGTGAAATATAATCGCCATCAGCGGTGCTGTAAAGGTAACGGGAAAGTTCTTAGGACTATATAACTTGTGTCATTCCTCCTACGTTCGCCCTCTGCATTCCTCATGCTAATACGGATGGTATTCTGGCTATTGTCCGACGTAATTTCCCCAAAGATTAATCGTTTTGCGTCAGGCTTTATAGAAAAAAGTCCCCAACGAATTTCAAAATAAATAAAACATTCATATTCATTAAAATTGATAACTGCAGCCAGTAGGCTCATTCTAAAGGCAACAATCATGATCAAAGACTGGTTTTGGACTGTTCTCCTACTTTTATAATATTTTTAAAATATGGCCGTAAAAGTCTTAACTTTTTTGGAAAGGTTTTGAATGTGTGGTGAAAATGGCAATTTTTCATCCAAAATAAGCCCAAGGTTCTTTTGAATAGACAAGTGACAATTATACTCCATTCAACTTGGAAATTAGTGGTCTGTTATGGTTTATCTTTTTGCGAAATATCATTGTCTTAGTTTTAGATGATGTCAAAGATGTTTGTACAGTGTGTCTTCTGTGTTGTTCATTTTTTTCTGGCCACCACGAAATCTGCTTCCATTACATCCACTCACCGAGGAAGCAGGAAATAACTATACACGTACTGTCTCCTAAAGGGATCATGCCCAGTACATTCTCGCTATTATCACGTATGATAATAGAGGGACTGTCGCACCCACTCCACACGTGGTGAAAGTCCCAAAGGAGACCACATCAACTGGAGTTAGCGCAATACCGGTGGATACCAGAAGATCAAATACCTAGGAAGCTCAAGTTTTTGCACAAGCAGGTGAAAAATCGATTCTCTAGTAAACTAAAGAATCTTGCCCCCACGTAATATTATTTAAAAAAAAAAAAAAAAAAAAAAAAACACCAGAAATCCTGTTCCGAAAGGAAGTAGCATGAATAGCCATTTTAAATTTTAAAAAAATAATTAAATAAAATAATAATTATATCTAATTTAAAAATAAAAATTAATTTTAAATCAAATAAATAAATGGTTAAATAAAATAATAATTTAATTTAATTTAAAAAATAAAAATAAATAATAGTAATTAGAACACTGCCCTAAAAAAATAATGAATCTAAATTAAATAAATCTGAACTTCAAGTCGGGTTTTCGAAGTCAATTTCTGAAAAGTCTTCAAAGTATTTAGTCCAGAAGTGAGTTCGGTAATCCGCATCATCTGTTAAAACCTCTGTAATTCGTGTAGAGCGGAGAAGGTTTTTGATTTACAATAAAATATCTTTCATTTCCAGGAGAGAAAAGTATTTACTGTAATAGATAAGTGTTTGTCTTAAATCTTGGTAAACCGGGCAAAAATATAAAACATACCTCTGAGGCCACAGGCGGTGCAGAAAGAAGTACGTGGCAATTATTTCAATTTAAAAACACGAGCTTACAAGGAATCATGGCCAGCAAGATGTATGGTGTAAGACGCTTGAGTAAAAATTAAGCTGGTTATTTTTTTAGGTAGTGAATTTAATATCAGATATAAAGCATTGTTCACTGCTCCTTTGCTTAAAGAATTCTAACTCACTTTTCATCTTTTATCTCATTTCAATATTTCGCTTTATCATTCTTCTGATCGGCAGTAGGATCATATGTCAATCAGAAAAAGTTAGAGTATATCATTTACGAATAAAGTAAATTGAAAACATTTGTACTTGAGACACAGATCCATATAAATAGTCTGCAAGGATTTGTAAAGATGAAATTAAAACTGTTGTACAGGTTCTCAGAGGAGCTATCAAAAAGATCCGTTGGACACTGTCTATTTTGAACTGAAGTCTAATAACTTTGGTTCTGCGAAACCATGTTTTGGTTCCATATGTGACGATTGGAGCAGAAACTGTGCAATAGTTCTGAATTCTGGGTATTCCATTTTTTAAATTTCAATCCTGCCCGGAGATTCTGAACAATATGGCCGTAAAGGTTTTAACTTGTTTTTTGAAAATTGTGGAAGTGCCGTGAGAATGACAATTTTTCATCGAATTCCAGAGACCCTAATGAGAAGTAACAAGTGCCAATGATACTCCATTAAACTTCACAATTAGAGGTCTATTATGGTCTAGTTTTCCATGAAATATTATCAGTTTAATTTTAGATGGTGACAAAGAAGCTATCTGAAGAGAGTGTATGGTTTGTGAAGTGTGTAGTTTAACTGACCCAACAGATAGTATTTGAAATTTCGGAAAACAAAGAGGCGACTTGGGGGAGCGGATGACCAGAAGATAGATGCGCACAGGACACCTGGAGACACAACTAGTAAAAACAATAATATAATGCTTAAGGGAAAAAGAAGAAGAAAAAACACACCTGTTAGTAGTAACACGAAACATTTGTCGCTGATCCCGATCTTAGTAAAATTGTTTCCATTCTTTAAATTTCTAAATATGTATAAGAACTTTCGAGCATTATTCGCAAACCCTTGAGGTGTTTGAACCTATGGAACCTGGGGTCTGCAAACGACACTTTGAGAAACACTTGAGCATATTGTCCTATCCGCGCATTTCAGATGATGATCAACTGAAACTGATTAACTTAATTTAATGGCTCTGCATTATGGAGCTGATAACTGTAAAGCTTTAATATTGTTACTCACCTTCCACTGACTTTTACGTTTTTCTTTTTCCTCCTATATGAAAGTATAAATGAAAGTAATTCAAAGGAGTTCTTTGTACAATAAATAAATAGCAATATAAAATAGCAAAATAGCAAAGAATGTTGAATATGTAGACGTACAACAATACGATATTCAGTGATCTACAGTAAATCATCAGTTATACTAGAAATCTGTTCCTTTCCTTATAATAAAACAAAGATAAATGTAATTATTATTATCATTAGCCATATAAAGAAAAGCAGCTACAGGCTTTGGCAGCACTTGCTAAAAATAAATAAATAAATACAAATAAGAAAAAGTAATTAAGGATAGATAAAACTAAGTATAGAATAATATAGAATTAAAAAGAATAAAAGCACAAGAATACGGATTGGTAATTCGCTATACGAATATCAGTGATATACCACCATATTTTTTCGTAGTAGTAAAAAACTAGAGAACTAATGTAAATGGAATCGATTTAATTGTATCTCATATGGTGGCTGCCTTCACAGCGAGTTACCGTGTAGGTTTTTATTACTATGAAAATGGTGATATGTCACTGATATTCTTAATATGAATTACCAATCCGGAGCGATTACGCCTTGTGTGATTATTCTTTTTAGTATTATTACTACGCACACCAACTGGTATCTCTCATATTATGGTACTTATACTTCACAACTGGGTTGGAATAATTGCAATACGTACTCGCCCACCGATGATAGGTCAACAAGCCTTGAAATGGTGCCGTATGATTGATGGTATCCCCACTGAAAATAAGTAACAATTGTCTTCTCCATTGGTTAACCGTTACTTATTCGAGGTAGTGCAATACATGGCAACTCGTTGTGAAGGTAGTCACAATATAAGATAAAATTAAATCGATGCCATTTACACTACTTCTGTAGTTTTTTTACTACAACGGGAAAATATGGTGAAATATCACTGATATTCTTATCGGTAAAAATATAAATAGAAGATCATTTTTTTTAAAAAATATAATATAAAACAGAAAAAAAAAAAAAAACATCCTATGTGTACCCTTATTTAGGTGACCTTTGAATTTCTCCAACGCTTCTGTTTCAACCAAGCACCGAGGTAACTAGCCTCTTAGTTTTCTCAAGGATGTTAATGCATTAATCTATAAAATTCGCTAAATCTCCTGCTTTTCGGAAAACATTGGAACCATTCTTTAAGAAATTAATGCGGTCATTTTTGTTAAAATGACACACTATACCAGCTATGTTTGCCGAAGATGGCTGGTTCAATCGGTCAGATCTGATTAACACTTTATTCCATTCACTAGCGAAATCACTAGTGAATGGAATAAAAGAACCCTCTTTATGGCATTCTCGAACTGTCTAGTATCTTGATTCGATAAATAGCTTGAGAAGCAATTTGTTAGTGGTGCATGCGACAGATACGTAGCGCACAACTGGAAAAATACACCACTTTAATAGCCGAATAAATACAAGAAGTTTGTTCCTCTCACTTCGACTCGACGAGTTTTCCAAATCGGAGCTGAGATTTTCTTCCTTGATGAATTGAAATGATAGCAAAAGGTAGAATCTGGATTTCCTTCCACATGTAACGTCCTTCTCCAGCTATATTAGAGCAAAAGGTAGGCTAATCTCAGAAAAAATATGCCAAGGCCGTTCTGGTTTTTCTAATTGATAATCTGTATATGTCGAGTAATGTAATAATATTATTTCTCTATTTTTATTTTATTAGTAAATGCCATTTGAGCAGTTTTTGTATGAGTTCTTCATATTCTGGAGGCACGTTTGCGTTTCCTAAACCTACAGCATCAAGTTGGGCTTCCTTTAAAATCCTCTATACCCCTCTCAGAAACTATACTTAGTACCTGAATTCTACTCGTTTTTGTTATTATATCAGTACCATTATATCTATGATTTTCTACCCAATTCAATGAATCACTTTCTAATTCTAGCCATTTTTCAACTTTTCCGCGCAAAGAAATTTTTTTTTATTTTTAATAGGGATTAAGCACATCCTTTTGATTTCTTCAAGTTCTAATGGTTTTCTTTTTCAGTTGGAAGAGGTCCAAGTTGTCTTTCAGCTGCCATATTTCACTGAATTTCTGCGTAATTTACAACCTTCAATTTAAATCCAGCAGTGTATCCGTGGTGTATTTAAGGGTCGTGCCAGTTTAAAGCACTCACATTTTTATAAATAAGCAGGACTGATAAATACCTGCCCAATTGCACTTCTGATGAAGCCCGTGGCATTGTATTTCCGCGAATCTGGCCGAGAACTGTATCGCACGCGATCTCTGCGCTGGGCCGGCTGTTTTTGCAATACATAATCTCTTGTACAAGACGCACCTCGATTTTTCAATATATATACACCGATGAGCCAAAATATTACGACCAGCTAATCGTTATGCAAATCGAAGCAACTGCAAGTGAACTACGGCGCGTGCGCGGGTAGGGACGCGGTATAAAAAACACCTGATACTGAGCTGCGTTAATCAGTGTTACTCATGTTCTTCAGATGGTAAAGGCAGCAGATTTAAGCGAGTTTGACAAAGGCCAAATTGTAATGGCCAGACGACTGGGTTAGAACATATCTGAAACGGAACGGCTAGTGGGCTGCTCACGGCCAGCCGTGGTTAGTATCTACCGAAAGTAGTCCGAGAAGGAAACCCACGAACCGCCGGCGAGGTGTTGGGCGACCACGGCAACAGAAGGGCGACTGTGGTGCAAATCGCCGGTAATTGGAATGCTGGTGACGGAAGTAATGTGTCACAACACACAGCACATCGAACCCTGATGAAATTAGGACTGCGTAGCTGCAGGCCGCTCCAAGTGCTCATGCTAACCATGGTTCACCAGCGACAGCGCCTACAATGGGCAAGCGAGCATCGAAACTAGACATTGAGTGATTGGAAGAAGGTCGTGTGGTCCGATGAATCACGTTTCCTGTTGCACCAGGTGGACGGCCGGGTACGTGTGCGTCGTTTACCTGGGAAAGTAATGGCGCCTGGATGCAATGTGGGACGAAAACAAGACAATGGCGGGGTGTCATGATTTGGGCGATGCTCTGCTGGGATACCTTGGGTCCACTCATCCATGTGCCAGGCACTCTGACGTTTACCACCTACCTAACACCCTTGCCATTGAAATCTCAGGAAAATAGGTGGCAGGACCTGCCAGAGTAAATGCAAATTACTAGGTACCTGGTCTGCCTCCACGGGGCGAAAGTGGGGCAACGTCGGGCCTCAGCAGGGGGCCTGGCGGCTAAATGGCCAGAAGAACAACGGTACATGACACCACACATTTCAAGATCCATACACTTTTAAATCTCTGGCCTTTACAGTGAACTATATCACCACACAAAGTAAACTACGCGGAGATGGGAGAAACCCCTGGTGCCGTTTGACCCTATATACACTTTACACTTTACCTAAACTGCCGTCTCACTAGGGGCCTGGCTGCTAATAGGCCGGATGATTAAAGGGCACAACATGCCACATAGCACATGAACCATATGTATTTTTTTAAAAAAAAATCTCAGGCTTGCCCGAAACATAGAAAATACGCGGAGATGGGGGAAACCCCAGGAGCCGTTAGACCCCCAACACACATCTTACCTAAACTCCCAGTTCTTCCTACCTTTCCCCCAAGCTTTCAGTCATCCCCCTCTCTATCTGCATGCCAGCACACGACCTACACCAAAGTTTTAACTTCTCTAAATTATTTTCGCTAACTCCTCGGCCACTAAATCTCCATTGCACCCCCATCTAATCAGGAAAATACAATATGTATGTGTTCAACGTACCAACGGGCACGCTATATACATCTTTCTTAATATTATTTAGTTTTATTTTTTTTATAGGTCCCAGCCACTGAAATCTCAGGAAGTTAGGTGGCAGGACCTGCTAGATTACTCATTTAAAAATACTGGTGAACCTGGTGTGCCTCCACGGGGTGAAAGTGGGGCAACATCCGGCCTCAGCTGAGGTCTGGCGACTAAATGCCCAGGCGGCTAAATGCCAGCTGAGGTCTGGCGGCTAAATGTCGTGTCGTACACGATACGACACGACACGATACACCTCAAGATCCATATACTTTTAAATCTCTGGCCTTTACAGTGAACTGTATCACCACACAATGTAAACTACGCGGAGATGGGGGAAACCCCTGGTGCCATCTGACCCTAAATACACTTTACACTTTACTTTACCTAAACATCATTGCTGACCAGGTACACCCTTTGATGGCAATGGTCTTCCCCTTTGGCCGTGTCATATTTCAGCAGGATAATGCGCCTTGCCAAACCGCCCGGATTGTTCGAGTCTGGTTCGCGGAACATGAGGAAGACTTCCAGGTATTGCCCTGGCCTCCAAATTCCTCAGACATGAATCCCATCGACCATTTGTGGTTTGTGTTGGAACAGCAACTCCGATCTGCGGCGTCTCAACCACGGACCTTACAGGAGTTAAAGGATCTGCTGGTTACTTATTGGTACTAGATACCATAAGACACATTTAGAGATCTTGTAGCGTCCACACCTCGCCAGGTACGAGCTGTTTTGGTTGTACGTGGAGGACCAAGAGCTGTTTTGGTTGTACGTGGAGGACCAAGATCATATTATGTAGGTAGTCATAATGTTTTGGCTCATCGGTGTGTATATATATAGGTTTTAAATAAGAAATACGTCTTACACACCGGGAAATACAGTAATAAATTTAGGAAAATGTTTGATTAAAATTATTAACCGAGAATTACAATATTTATTTCTTTTCTAAATTTGATTACGCTCGCAAGAACTCATAAAATAAAGGAATTTAATTAGGAAATTTATTAAAATTAAATTCGTAATACTCACGGGACTAAGGCTATCCCACTTTTCCTTCATTTTCTTCATCTATAGACCGAGGAGACAGCGAGAGAGAGAGAGGAAAAATAATGAATATATTGTTTTGAAAGAAACAGCAAAAGTATAAAAGAAGAAAAACATTTATACTCAAATAAATATGAAAGAAAAGATAACAATATAAAATAAATAAACTAAGTATATTGATAAATTGAATACATTGTTCCTTTGATATGCTTTTCCCATATCCAGCCCCTCTTTTGAGAAGCTACAGGTGAAAACCTGACGGGTCCTTAAATTTTGCACACCAGTGTAATATGAGTTACGGCTGAAATTTGTTCCGTTTTTTTTTTTTTTTTTGTGTGTCTGTTTGTTTAGACTACAAGTGGTGGTCAAACTAAATTCAGAGAACGAGGGATGGAAGACGTAGGTACGAAATTGTACATTAATTTATTTTATTTTGCAATGTATCACCTCGAAGTTCAATACACTTCTATTTAATATGCAAAGAGTATAAAATTAGACACAAAAAAGTGGAAAAAAATTGGTACGAAACTAGGCTTCTACAAGTACTTTTATTCCTCCATCTTCTTTAAAATGAGTTCCAGGAAGACGAAACTTGAGATCTCTGAAACAAATAAGTCACTTTGGAGGAAGAACTGAACTGTTCTAGGATTGTTTTAATTATTCAAATCGACATTTCTACGGTCATAGAAAAGCAAACCCAGATGACTTTCCTCCTCTTTTTCCCCCCCGAATTGATGATTTTAACATTGACATAATGCTGGAATAATATTCCCCTTTATTGTGGTTTTAGTGCAAGGTGATCGATTAATAACAACCTTTATTCTCCAGAAATTTGAGACCAACGCCATTCCATCTCATGGTTGTCTTCGAAAATTTTTGCCATTGGCGATCGCTTGTACTTCCACTCCGCATGCTTTCTTTGAATTCAGGATCATAAATACAGCCGCGTTTCATCACCAGTCACCAAAAGACATTAAAATGTTATCTAGATTAGCAAGAATTAATACTAAATTAATAATTCTATTTTGATGACTCCAGGGCTCTGAAGTTTGGCAAGAGAAATAGAGGTGTTTCCGGGAGCCCATCTTCCAGAAACTTTGGAACGTTCCCATATGCCCATGTATTATTGATAAAATGCTTCTATGGGAACCGTGAAGTTCGTTTTCAAATTGAGACACTTTAATTGATTAGTTTCAATTTTTTTATTTCAACGATGGCACATTTTTCAGCATTGGTTGCTTCAAATGGCCGACCACACCTTGGATCATCCCTAACTGACCCACGTCCTCTTTTGAATTCTGCTCACCATCTTGTGGCAGTAGCATGATTGGTGGAACTTCCCCAAACACTCCAGTTAAAACTTTCATGGATCTCTTCAGCATTTCTGCCTTCTTTGGTCAAAAATTGATTACAGAATGATCCTCGATTTGATGGATTTTCATTCTTCTTCCACCAAACAGCTTAAAACATGAAATTTCAGAAACTGCATAAGACATTGGCATAGAATATTTCATCTTATTCAATAAGGCCTTAAGCCATCAAGATATATATAAACTAAAATGGATATTTGCCAGCAGCATGGAAAATTTTCTATGGCATTTTCTGCTGTTTTTTCTTATTTATTTTAATATATATATATTTTTTTTCTTATTTTTAATATATATTTTGATTACTTTTTATCTCTCTATTTAATTTTGGATTAATTGGATTATATATATATCCTGTTCTTGGACCTTTTTGATCGTACGTCGTAACAAAACTCTAATGGTAGAACTTACCTTCTCACACTTGCATTTGACCATTTCTGCTGCGTTTTTGCTACCATTGAAGCATTTTGCGAATTTGTCCTAAATTGAAAAGGAATTCAGTGAAAAAATTAAAAACAGCGAGATATGAATTAAAAAATGTGATAACAATATCATTGTTATATAATGAGGATGCTTCATCAGTGCGCTTTAAACAAATATCAAATAATTTAATGGAGTTTTCTAAATCATCATCATAAAAACGTGCAGCGTTGTATGGGCTGTTATCTGCAATTCAGTAAAACTCTTGCATTAATTTTGATGGTAATAATTTCAATTAAGTTTATCTCACATATTAAAATTGAGCCATGTAAAATTTAGTGTTTTTTCTTTCAGAGAATTAGAAAAATACTCATATCGCAGAAATCAAGCTCTATTTTCACTCCAGGTAATTATTTTATTAATTCCATACCGGTTCTTTCAATAGACTGGTGAATAAGGAAATGCTTATAGAAAGACGATGAAACTACTGGTCTGTTTAACATGTTTTATATCGGCGGTGTCCAGAACTTAAGCAAACTAGCAAGTGGTTAATACTGTTGAACGCCAGAACATTTGAATCAACGAGCTGAGATATACCAATTAGAGTCCTAAATTTGTTAAACATGCAATGCTATCTGAAAATATATTTACGGATGAGCAGCATATTGAGAGTAAATAAAAATATATGTGCATATAACAAAATGACAGGCCCTTGGTCCACACATTGGAAATTGGACTATATTGATACGCTATAAGTCCAGTTATCCAGCTGGCAATCATGAGGATCCGTTGATACCGTTTCATTAATTGCCAGTTGGATGAGCGTTATTCACATAAATGCCTACATTACAAGAATAACATAATGTCAAGAATTCAGCCATGCAGTGAAAAAAGTCCATAAAAGTTCCTTTGAGTTATTGACAGGATCCAAGCTCTGGCATTTCCAGCCCGGTATAAGGAGGACAATGATCACAACCACTCCACATCCACAGACTATATCAATGGTCTGTCTTTGTGAGTAGCACAGCGGTTATAATCGCCGTCTTGTTCATACCAGATTAAAAAAGGTTCGAGTCAGAATATCGTCAGTGAAGCGAGGAGCTTCTGTGGGTTTTTCTTTTTCATTCTTTTGCTAAATTAATCGGTGTCAGGCGAGGAGAGCAAGGATTTTTCCTCCTCCTGAAAATTGAGTTTTTCGTCTAGAAAAACGGGCAAACTCACCAAAGAACACACAATTTACAGACATAATACACAAGTGTAGATGAGGTTAATTCTCGAGTGACCCTAATATGACTTTTTTTTTCTTTTACCGGACTTGATTTATTGTCAGATCTTGTCTAGGCAGTCTGCTTGATTCTTTTAAACTGCTGCGTTAGTTTCTCTAATTAAAACGAACTGATAACTATCATTGTGATTACCTAAGTTGCTAGATATACAGGGTGTTTCAGTTAAACGTTTCAGAACTTCTAAGAGGGGTAGGGTACATCCTGACAACTCGAAATCATATAGCAATGTGGGGTCGGAAATGCTTTCCTGAAGCGGTATTGTACACAGAAGTCGTCGTGCGACGTCGTGCAGCACAGATTCGATTTTCGGTCAGTGAATGGGCCGGTATTATGGGAGATCACCTCATCGGACCTTACCTGTTACCGTGTCGTCTAACCGGACCTATCTACTTGATCTTTCTGCAGCAAGTATTGCCACAACTTTTGAGAGATGAACAGATTTCTGCATCGACGCAACAGACAATGTGGTTCCAACACGATGGAGCCCCTGCCCATTATAGCGGAGATGTTCGTAACTACCTGGATGTCACATTTGGTCAACAGTGGATCGGACGTGGTAGTCCCGTGCGTTGGCCTGCTCGGTCACCCGACCTATCATGTCTTGATTTTTATTTCTGGGGTCATATGAAATCGCTAGTTTATGACACCCCTGTTGACAATGCTGAGGAGCTGGTTGCAAGAATCGCAGTAGCTGCCGAAGAAATTCGAAATTCGCCTGGAGTATTCCAGAATGTTCGGATGTCCATGCGTCGGAGATGTGAGGCGTGCATTGTAGCCCGTGGAAGAAACTTCGAACACTTACTTTAATCCATGTATTATTAAAACGATTTCTCACTTACGGTCTCTTTTCTTTATGGTGCTTCTGTGCACAACACCGCTTCAGGAAAGCATTTCCGACCCCACATTGCTATATTATTTCGAGTTGTCAGGATGTACCCTACCCCTCTTAGAAGTTCTGAAACGTTTAACTGAAACACCCTGTATATCATATACCCTTAACTGCATTAATCTGAATATTTGACTTGATCTTCCTAGACCTCTCGAATTCTGACTCTGACAGTACTTGGATTATATTCTGGATTATATATTTTGAGTTCGTGATCATACATACTTGATGGAATGCTGATGACGGGTGGACTTAATATGGTTTATCAGGACTTGCTGCTAATAGTATTTGCACTCATTCTGCCGACCGGAATTGGAGTCTTCTGAAGTTACTCGCGGACTTGACTATAATTATCTTAATACCGTATGTTTAGTATTGCAGATATACTGTGGAGTTGTGCAAATTTGGCGGAGATCGCCTGGTAAACAAATAAAAAAAAAACTCAAATTGAAGCAGCACACTGGCTTGTAATTTGTGCGAGTCTGGCAAGCTCTCCATTAGAACAGATCAAGAGAAATTAATATTTATTATCAGAGTAGATGTTGTTGTTATTTAGTTTTTAGGAACATTAGCAACTAAGGCCATATTTCTCCGGGAATATGCGGTGGTCATTCCCTGAACTTTCCGCATCCTCCGTATTTGGTGGTCCCGGGCTCGAACCCCGGTCTAATAAAGAAGTGTGTGTTATGCACTGCTGCTTCTGCCCACCTGGCAACGGAGGCGCCAATCAGAGTAGACGTAGGTTGTGGGTAATGTTCTGATTACTGGTGGAAGTCTGCTCTGCTGTGCTTTACCTTCCTCAACTCCGAATGTCTGCTACAACCAGGTGAACTTCGTTGAATCTCCACTGTTGAGTTGTGCTGCTAAGAGTTTCAGCTTGGATCATATTTTGATTTAGTGATCATATATATTTGATGGACTGCTGATGATGGGTGGACTTCATTTGGTTTATCTGGACTTGGTGCTAATAGTGTTTGCAGTCTGCCATGATGTACCGTATGTGGAGAACACATCTTCGGTGAACCTATCACTTCTTTTGGACTTCTTGAATTAAGTCAGCTAACGTGGATTCTTCTTTCTGGTGGCATCTTTGTTAAGTCGGAACTTCATCAGTGTGCGCCTTTTAGAATTGACGGACCGATGGCGTTTTAATGAAATTTCTATCTAATGGGGTTGTTCTTCCTGAGCGTCTTTTACTTGGTGGACTAACTGCATCTGCGTTTTAAAAATATCTATTTATGTGCATTTATGTATATTGTATACGTGGATTCATGTAACTGTGTCTCAAAGTACGGTATTGTATGATATTGCGGGGATGCCAGCTTGGCAGAGAACCCATAGTATAATAAATAAAGAAAAAATATATACCTGGATCCATATAGACCTGACAATTTCTATCCTCTCATGTACCCTCTTCCCTTCCCTTCCACCTCCTTTCTGATCTTCTGAGGAGATGACTTGTTGACCTCTTCACGTTTGTAAATGGGTGGAATGTTCTTTCGATACCATTGGTTAGGTCCTGAAAGTAAGGGCCTACTAGTCCATAGGTATTGCACTACCTGCTATCGATGGAAGAAATTTTTCGCCGTAAAGACAATATTTGTTTCGGTATGCTTATTTTATACGCCTTTTTGCTAATATTACCTAATATTACTACTTTTATTTAAAGTGTTTTTTACTTTTTTTAACGCGTTTTGTACTGTTTAATTATTTACTTCATAGCATTTGTCCCTGTGTCCATTTTTTGAAACGTTCGATTAGATTACATGCTTTTTATCTTCACAATATCAGTCAGTTCGTGCTCATGTAATAACTTGACTCCCCATGAATGCCTTTTCATTATGGAGTTTTCACTGTAATTAAGTACTAAATCATTGACTGCTCTGATTAACAAAAGAATACCGTCTTCTGTCACACATATCAAATTAAGAGAATTTTAAAGTATTTTTATGTTGATTTCTACTATTAAGTTAATTTTTGTTCATCACCCACAGTTTTAACGTGATTTCAGGTTTACAGAAACATTAAAATAGGTGACATTAGAACGCTTATTTTATTTAAAGATAAACTTGTTATCTTTAACTGAACTGGAATGATGCTCCTGACGATTTCTTGTTGTGTTTCGCCTGTGGAACATTCCCCATCAATAAACAACAGTAATAAGCCAGCGTGCTTTAGCTCCACATACCCTGGCACCTCTTTTTAATTGTGGAAATAGTTTCGTGGAAATGCGTTCCTTGCTCATCACTAACAGCGTTTCTGTTTTGTGGGAATAAGTCCAAATGTGATTCCAAAAAATGAATATTTCGGGACATATTACGAGTAAATACCATACCTTCTTTGGCCTTGACAGGCTCATTGATTATTTCTTGGTAATTTTCAGCCTTGAAATTTTCTCAAAAATTTTCAATAACTTTTTAAGCGAGTGCCATGGAGTTCGTGCAACTTCATTTATCTGTTCTTCAAAATGGTCATCTGGTTTTCAGTTTTCGGTAATTTTCAGTATTTGTTTCTTTCAGGTAAAAGAAAACCTGCTCAGCTTCGATCCATTGCACTGAGAAAATTTAGACTCAAACCAAGTTAGCATTAGTAGAGGCACACGATGCAAGAAAGCAAGCTTATGCAGCATCAGCCAGAAAAAAAAAAAAAAAAAAAAAAACACGCTCCGATTTCACCCCTCCGTTCGTTCCAAATACCTGTTCAGCTGGCCTTTAATAAATTTATTTAGGTTATCAACTTCCACAACAAAAGATAGAAGTATGTTCCACCAATCAACTACCCGCTGGCTAAAGGCAAACTTCCGCACATCTGTCCTACAACTGTCTTTCCTCAATTTGAATTTATGCCCTCTCAGGTGATTATTCTGAGCAAGAGGAAGAATGCCATTAGCATTGAGCATGCTCAACTATTCAAGGCTTTATACACCTCAATCAGATCACCCCGCAGGTGTATAGTCTCTAGACACTGTAATCCGCAAAACTTAAGCCTTTCTTCGTAAGAGCAACCCTTCGTTCCATTCACTAATCTTGTTGCCCTTCTCACTCGTTCCAACTCTCTACATCCTTCATAAAATGAGTCGTCCAGACCTATATACAGTATTAAAGGTGTGGCCTGACCATTGCCTTATAAAAGAGAATAATCACCTCCATATCCCTTCTAGAAAAATTCCTATATATCATTGACAACACACCAGGACCTACTCTTGCAGGCCGTCCACATTGCTCAGAAAACTTCATATCTATCTGCACAATTACCCCCAGTACTTTTCATTCTCTGTCACTGTCAGTGCAGTACCACAGAGATGATTCGTTATTCTGGGGTTACTGCTTCCCATAAGTAGTACTTTACATTTGTCGATGTTAAACTGCATTTGCCACCTCTCAGTCCATCTGTTCAATTTTTCTAGATCCTGTTGCAGCAGCGTGCTGTCGTTAATGTCCTTAACATCACTGCCAACCTTCGTATCATCTGCAAACTTGGACACTAAGCCTGACATACCATCATCAATATCATTTATAAATACAGAAAACAACAATGGACCAACACTGAACCCTGAGGGACTCCAGTAATAACACTAGTCCACGAAGAGCAGTGTCCATTGATTACCACTCTCTGTGTTCTCCCACTCAACCATCCCTTTATCCATAGCAGCAATCTGCCTCCAATGCCACACTGCTCCAATTTGTGCAGCAGTCTTCCATGTGCAACAGTATCAAAAGCCTTTATAAAATCCAATTTATGATATCAAAGTTATTGCTTGCATCCAGTTCCTTTGAGACTACATCATAAAATCCAATCAGATTGGTCCGAGCTAAAAGTGAAGTCTTGTATAGATCATCCAGCAGTGCTTCTTTAACCAGTGCCTCCATTAATTTCCCTGGAACAGAAGATAAACTAATAGGTTTATAATTACTTGTGTCGCCCTTTGATATTCCATTGTAATTTGGGGTCACATCTGCACATCTCCAGTCCTTGGGTACCTCCGCGCTGAGTCCAAGGAATGTCTCATAATTATGGCTAAGAGTTTCCTGACTTCTTTTGCGGCCTCCTTGAATATAACTGGAAAGATCCCATCCACCCCGGGTGCCTTTTTTATGTTTATCCTCAACAAATTCTCCTCCAATTTCCTCTCAGTTATTACAAAATCATCTAGCTCACTGCCAGAGTTTAATTCACCTCTGGCATTTCTCTCCCTGAATAACTACTCATTTGTGAATGTAGAGGTAAAATACTCATTTAGTTTGTTAGCCACCTGAGCAGGATCATTAACTGTTGAACCATTAATATCCAGAGGACCAATCTGATTCATCCCTTTCCTTCTAGAGTTTACATAAGTAAAGAACTCTTTGCTGTTTTTCTTTGCACCTTTTGCCAAAGATTTCTAATAATCTGCCTTTACCTGCCTAATTTCCTTTTTGCCTTGGTTACAGACCAGCTTATGTCTGTCATTGGCTTTCATGTCACCCATTAATTTATATGTATGCCATGCATTTTTCTTCTCTGCCACATGTTTCATTAGTTCATCTGAGATCCATTTAGGCCTAAATCTTGAACGTTATTTCTTAGTTGGTTTGTAAAGCCTAGTAGCTTCTAATATTAATTCTGTGAATGCCTCCCATTTTAAATTTGCTGTTGGTAACATCATCATAATGAATCATCAGTTGGTCCCACTGTATAGAATTTAAATACTGTCTCAGACCACCGTAGTCGCCTTTACGAAAGCAAAAACCCTTCCCTTTACCCCTGATGGTAGTTACCTCTTTGAGTATATCCCACTTCAGCACACTGTGATCACTGCCACCTAGTGGTTCCTATATCTGTAGCTTCTTAATGCATGTAGAATCACTACTGATAATCAGATCAAGAGTATTACTCCCTCTAGTTGCCTCCCGAACATGCTGATGTAGAAAACAATCATCCAATAAATCCACAAAAGTTTTGCTAGTGTGTGAATTACCAACCCACAAATTCCAATCGATATCTGGGAAATTAAAATCCCCCATTATAAGACTCTCTCTGCTTTACTGGCCCGCTCTATTTCCCTGTACAGTTTTTCATTATACTCATCAGAGTTATTAGGCCTATAACACACTTCTACTCTCAGTTTGGACTCGACAGTGCAATGTCCATACTACTCGACACTGCACTGCCCATCGATGTCGACTGGTTGCACTTCCTTCGATTTTATGTGTTTCTTAACTAATAGCATAACCCCTCCTCCCTTCGTATCCTGTCTATCCTTTCTGTAAACATTGTCCTCCCCAAATTCCAGTTCTGCATTCCTTATATCTGTGTGACACTACGTCTCTGATATCCCAACAATATCTGCCTTTGATGACCAACACCTAAATTCATGAAATTTATTTACCAAACTCCTAGCATTGGTGTACACGCAAGTATACATGCACCTGTTCCTGATCTTAGCTACCGTAACACAACCCATGTGTTTACTTGAACCACAATGACTCCCAGTAGTCTCTGAAATCCCCTGTGTCTTGTTTTCCAGGCTGCTACTCATTCCAATAGAAGCAGTGCAAGAATCACTTTCCCCTCTGCCAGCATGCAATTGTTTAATATGCAAAATAAAACTTTATCAGGAGTAACTACTGGCTTGTTTGCAACCTTTCTTCTTTCCTGGAATAAGTTGTTTTCTTTAAGGCCATTGTTTATATATATATATGATAATAGTTTTTCTTATTTCTGATCTCCCATTCACAAATAAAGAAGCAATATTTAGTATGACCAAGTTGTAACTCTACTAAAAGCGTAATTACTTTAAAGTCACAACAGATATGCCGAGAAAACTTTCATAATTGATGGGCATCAAAAAACGTTTCATGTTATTAGAGATTTTTTTTTTTTATGAAAACCCCAAACACGAAATGTATTAAAACCTATAGTACTTAGTACCGTGCATGGGTTGAAGGAGAAGTATGGGGGGAGGGGGGTGCCGGAAACTTTGCTCTAGAGACTAAACATGGGTTTCACCACTTCAAGCCTCCAATAAGCAAAGTGATGGTATTTCACCGGTTGATGAAAGTCATCTACCACCTGATTATACTCATTTGCACAACATTTTTTTATATATATTAGGGCCACCCGTAATTTCTTAGATATACCCGTATATATATTATGCCTGTAAATTGCGTGTATTCTCTGGTCGATTTGCCTGTTTTGCTGGACGAAAAAAAACCCAGTTTCTGGGGAAAAAACCTTGCTATCTACACCTCAGACCGACTAACTCAGCCATAGAGTGAAAAAAAGCCCATTAAAGTTCCTCGCGTCATCGACGGGATTCGAACCCGGGCCTTTTGCACCCGCTGTGGAGAGGACGGTGACAATACCACTGTGCGCGCAGACTTTGCACAACATATACTAAAAGTACAGATGGTAATGGACTTCGTTTTTTTTGGGGGCAACACTACATTCAAACTCGCTTTTGAGGAATCAATGAATTACCGCCATTCAGCTGGAGTGTGCAGAGTCCTACAGATTCCATTAGAGAAGTTACTTCACTGAAGTAAACCAAATCGCCTTCTTGAGAAATAAATGTATAAATGTTTACTGACTTTCAGAAAATCACCATATTTCGATGTAATCTTGCATGAGATTCCATTTTCAGCTTATAAGCCAAAGTTCAGCTTGGTTTTTAGATAAATTTAGACACAAATAAGATCATTTAGTTCCACTTAAGATATTAAGTGTGAATCCGAGGAAGAATATCTCACTTAATATGTGGAATCACTAAATTATTGTTCTTCTCCATTGTCGGTCTGAGCCTCACCATCAAATTCAAATTGATCTGTTTCATCTTTTTTCATCCGAATTGTAAGTTTCAGGTGGTTTTGGTACAGGTACTTCTTCACTAGTCAAAATAAGTCTTATACCGGTGATATATTTAGATATTTTAAGGTATGTTTAGATTTAGAGATAATCCCTGAAATGTTTGGTAAACAAAAATAACTAACCGTTGAAAGAGCTTTTGTTTCCCTACAAATTGTTGGGGGGACCAGCTACTTACCTTGATCACCGGCTTTAAATCAGAAATAAAATTCGCATGAAAAAAATGTTTCAACATGTTTGATCACTGTTATTTTAGATCCTGACTTGAACATTGTGTGAATTAGAACCGTTGGCAAAGAAACAGCAAGGGTTTAGGAAATTCTTATGACAATACATCTTTGGAGTTCTTCATTCTTTTTGACATAGTAACAGAGCGAGGGTATTTTCTTGAAGAAAGCGAGGCGAATTATGTGAATAATGATTTATAATAATTAACTGTAGTTTTAAATATTATTAATAACTGAAAATTTTCACTTAGCCGCAATTCTTCGCTTACTTTTAAACAATAATTATTTTTAATTTACGAATTACAGTAAAGTGATCTGCGTTTCCGATATTTGCGAAAATATATTAATATGGGGTATCTGCTCGTATAATGATATAAGCAATTGCCATATTGTAATAAATTTAAAATTGCAGTGAAATATTACGATAAAACTCTTATTTTTAAGAAAATCAATGACACATCAACTTACTTCACTGTCCATGTATTTGCTTAACTGTTCTTGCATGCAATTTCCATACTGCTCTTTTAGATTTGAATCTTCACCTAAATTCCAAATATGCAAAATATACAATGGAACCATTTATTATCTATAAATCAAATAATTCTGTTTATCACATAATTGCTATCCTAAAGTTCAAAAATATCCATTAAGATTGTCACCAAGCTTCGTCTGGAAATGACTATATTCACTTCGCTACCGTTAACATCTGGACAACGCTGCTTTGATAGTTGGTCACGTCGTACCCGAGCACCAAATTACAGAGTATCTATGAATAAACACTGAGTGATCACTGAATTATCACCATCCACTTAATACTTCGTAAGTCCTCCTTTTGTCCTCAATACAGCAGCTATCCGACATGGCATTGATTCAACAAGATTTCGGAAGCGTTCGGGAAGTAGGGCCAACCAAGCTGTGTGTAATGCGGTCAGCAATGCAGGTATGGAGGTGATTGGTGTATCCAGACGCCTGATATGCCTTTCCATAGTGTCCCACAAGTTCTCTAGGGATTGATATCATGGGAGTTCTGAGGCCAATCGATATGCTGGAAGTCAAAATTGTGTTCCTCAAATCATTCTTTCACAACAAGTGCCCGATGGCTCAGCGCATTGTCATCTTAGAAGACACCATTGCCCCGACCGGGCTAGCCGGGTGGGTGAAGTACCTGCCTGGGAACCCAAAGGTCGCGGGTTCGAATCCCGCCTCGGGCTTGGATCAAAGTACTGTAAAAACCTTGGGAGGTGCATTAGTTGACGATATCGGAGACCACTGATACGTTGTTCCACATGCACAAGGGGTCCAAGTTCCTGTCAGTGAAAAATGCCCCAGACCATACAACCGCCTCCCCGGCCTGCATTTTTGATACCATGCATGATGAATGAAGAGTCTCATGTTGTTGACGCCAAATCCGTACACGACCATCCACGGTGTGGAGTAAATAACGTGACTCAAACGACCAGCACACCTTCTTCCAGTGTTCTAACGTCCAACTTGCATGCTCTTTGCACCAGGCGAGTCGTTTACGCCGATGAACCTTGGTTAGGAGAGGATGCCGTAGGAGTCGTCTGCTGGTATAGCCCATACGTGCGAGCGTGCAACGCGTGGTCATGCCAGATATTGTTCCAGGTTGGCCCATGTTGTATTGGGTAGTTAACTCTTCAACAGTGCTGCGCCTGTTCGCCTGTACGAGTCGTCGGACCCGCGCTCACCTCTAACATTAACCTTTCGCTGACCTTTGCAGTTTTGCCGTTGGATCGTTGCTATACCATTTTGACGCCAGTCCTGGTACATTTTAACTAAGGCAGATCTTGAACACCCCACCAGTTCAGCAGTTTGGGAAATGGAGGCAACAGCTCGTTGATAACCCATAATCTGTCCTTTATCAAAGTCCGATAAATCTTTCCTTTTACCCATCACGCTCTAAATTTTACTACCTATTGACCCTTATTTATGCTATGTAGGTCGACTAACTTCGCACTGTCGTACCTCACATGGTCAACGAATCGCATTCAGTTTTCATAGGGGCGGTCATAATTCAGTGATCACTCGGTGTTCATACTCGTAATCCTTTGAGGAGACGACAGTAAGATTTTAAATGTAAGATAGGCGATTGATGGGATTAACAGTTTTCCAAAGCAGATTGATAACAGGGTGCCAAATAATCATGGCTAAGAGGGAAGTAAACCTTCAGACATGATAATCAAAACATACTTTGACCCAAGAGAAGATCTTCCTGTGGACTGGAGATATGGGAATGTAATATCAGTTAATAAGAGGAAGGCTAGCTTTGCTCATAACTAATTTCTATCAGCAGGCAGCTTCTCAGAAGGTAGAAAACAATTTGGTCAATAATTTACTCGATTCTTGAATCCGCTGAACTGTTGACCAGTTTTGTGCTAGAGGATTAAATAGTTCGGGTATTTATTTTAGTGTTGTCTACTGTGTGTGATATTAAAGCCTAATATTCAAGAGATCGCCTAAACACCTTTGAGGCTTACGAAATCTAGAAAGTTGGACAAATTTTTTATCATAGTGGGAGTCATATAATTAGCCTGCTTTTCTAAGTTCCTAACTGCATCCATTTCTGTTATGTCGAGAAAAGGAAGGTTCCCATACGGTTTGATCTCATCCCCATCTACAAGGAAGTTTACCATATGGTTTGATCTCATCCCTATCTACAAGGAAGGTTCCCATTTCGACTTCTATAACTACTTCGTTATCACTATGCAACGTTCGTTAAACAAAATTATTGAGAATTGTATCGATAAAATTAGTAACTATGCAATAAATAAACTTGAAAGTTTTATACACTAAATAATAAAATGTATACATCCACAAAATGTTTAAATGGTCGAAATTAAAGTTACAGTTTAATGTTCAATGGTCGGTTTATTTAATCAATAAATTCCATTTTCAATGACGTAAGTGCTTTTTTCTTTCTATCTCTCTTTATATCACTTCGTCCATTGTTTTTATCAAAAGAATCAAGAAATAGGGCAAAAATAAATAAGTATATACTACGACTGGATTATACATCCGATGTATTAAAATAAATAAATTACTTACAGATTTTGTTCATTTTTTTGTGATGTTGTTTATGTGTTTCCACTAGAAGAACAAGAGTGACGAGCACTACCGGAACCAGAAGGGTCTTCATCTTGTTGTAAGTCATTCTTCTGGAAAAACAGAAAGTGAGAAAGACGAGCGGGTGTTTGGGCTTATATATCAGAAAAGTGTGTTTGTTCAATTTCAAGGTGATATCGTGTATGGAAACGGAAAATCCTGTCAGGTGCGCTCTGGACCAACGTCTGCATGGTGCAAATAGTCACGAGGACGGAACAACATTGTTCATTTGGTGTGGAATGCTTAAAAAAAGCGCTACTATATCACTGCAGGCGACTTAGTACAATAAAGAAACAAAGGGTAACTGCTACAAATAAGGAAATGCGTGATCTCAGAAAAATATCTCACAACTACTTATTTTCTTTTGCTATCATAGTGATGATCAATGAATTCAGCTACTAACTTTCACCTGTAATATTTTTTCCATTTTCTAAAATGCAATATATTAACCTAATTAATCAATAAATAATGTATAACCAATCAATTAATCTATAATAATTCAATAAATAACACTGGTTGACAAAAAAATACATTTAAAATTCAGGGTGATTCCCGTAGATTTTTTTCTACAGGGAAAATGGAGTCCAAAATACTTGGACTCCACTTTCCGTGGTATATTTTTTTTACATTTGTGAAATATCTTGTAGAAACCTTTCACCATGTTCATTAGAGAACGCTCTCTAGTTCTTAGGGAAAAAAATCTAAATGGGAATGTAAGAAATTAAGTTTTAACATGTTGCATCCCAACTCTTGTACGCTGAAATGAGCTCATCCACGATTTCATTGTAATTTTGTGATTTCTCATTGCCTAAAAAGTTCTGACAGGCGTTTTCCAAAGCCTTCCGGGCTCTTATTTCTGTACCATTTCATTTTTAGGGAATTAATTATTGCCTCATCCTATAAGAAGACACCTTGATACCATTTTCCAGAAGACTGCACTGCTGAAGTTGTAATCCTAGTAATTGAATGTTGTTTTTGGAGAGGTCATAAACCTCTGACCAAATCGTTCAATTCTGCTTAAGTGATTAGATGCGGCTTTGCAGTATCAAGAGTTGAAAAGTCTGATCTGTACTCGTTCTCGGCTCTGCACCTTCTGGAGATTTCTTTTCCAGTCTTGAATCAGATTCAAGTCCATGAGTTTCTGATGGCTTTGGCACTGGCACGGAATCATCGCGAATAACGGGCCTTCGAGTCGAAAGTATTTTGGGATACTTTATGCTTGGATTTCCCAGAAAAACCAGAAATATTGGTCATGCAAAAGCAACAATCGTTTGTGTGGTCGGGAATACCCGCCATGGCACCCGAACTGCAAAAGGCATCGATTATGACTACCTCTAAGTCAGCCTGTTCTTGACCGTACTACAGGGAATCTTTGGAGCCCATACTTTTATCTTGATCTACTACCTTTCATCCAAAATACAGTTCATAGGCTTTTCTCACAAGTTGTGACAGTGGCTTCTGCTGCGATTTTAATACCACTTCTCCAGAAATGTAGCAAAATCTATCAGGCTTATTTACGTACGGTTGAGGTACGCGCACATAAGAACACAATTAGACATTGCAGATTCTTATTTTGCAAACAACACTTTGTAAGAGTACACTCTTGTAAATATAATGAAAATATTATTTATTTGAATTAAATGCTTGAAGGACAGAGAAAAGTGAGAATTATTATTAATGTTCGAATATTAAGTTTAGATATGGTGAACATTTAGGTGTAAATATGGTTAATATTAAGTTTGAAAAATACTGGTTTTAGAAGTAAAGAGGTTATAGATTTTTAAATTAAATAGCAATCAAATGGAAGAGAATAGCAAGTAGTTCAAAGAGGGTGAACTAAGAATAAACGAAGAAGGTGGTCTGTATTAAGGGAGGAGTGGTCATTTGCAGAAAAGGGTTTACTAAAAGGGTTTACTAAAAGTTAATAATGGGATCGCGAGAACACACTTAATTAAGAACTCTTTGATATAAGAGGCTTCCAGACATAAGTTAGGGGCAGTCTGGTCTGTGTGTTGGAAAAACAGCGCCCGTGTCGCAGAATTTTCGGTAAGTTGGCAACATTTATAGCAAAGATGTAAACACGAAAATAGGTATTTTTGGAGGCGTCGACATAGTTGAAATGAATTGTAATGCTGAGGTGTTAAATAAACAGGAAATTTAAAGAGAAGGGTTTGATTTGTGCATGAGGGAGACGATTGTGGTCAATTTTGTTTAGCAAATAGGAAGGAATGAAAAATTAAGCAGAGTATTGGAATTGCTTGAGAGTTCTGTGGGAGGAGGTTCCAACTGCTGAGGGAAAATGTGAGTTTGGATGTGAAGCAAAAATTTTTTTTCGGTGTTCGAAATTCGTGAGAGACAGGTGAAGAATTAAAAAAAAAAAGGTAGTGAGGTTGAGAGAACGGAAGAAAGTGAGGACTGAAAGTTCGTAACGTAAGTCTGTTCCATTTCATAAAGTGTCTGTTCCAGTTTTTATTGAACCCCGAACTTATAGACTCATAAGCTAAACCCAGCGAGAAATTGCTGAATAGTATATTTCAAAGGAATTTTTTTTTGTAATGTACAAGTGAGTTATTAAGTTGGGTTAGATGACAGATTAATAATCATGAAGTGATGTAAGGGTACTGAAGGGTTGACGAAAAAGAAAAAAAGAAATATAAGGGAAATAATAATAAAATAAATCATAGGCGTAGTACGATGAGAAAGTGGTAACCTGTATATTCTAGACAATATGTTAATAGATGATAATATAACAGAGAAGATTCTAGGAATGTGTTAAGTGTAAAAGGACGAAAAAACTATTTTATTAAGAAACCTTGAGATAAAAGAGGAACCCTGCCCTGCCCTGCCCTGTATTAGAAAGGGGAGTAACTAAGATAGAAATAAATGAATTGTAGTAAGTACTAACCATGCAACGTGATGAAAATAGTAATTGATTTGATATGTGTTGATAGATAGGTGATTTGATAGAAATAAATGGTTTGTAGTAAGTTCATGCTTTGTTCTTTAAAATATTTTAAAGAACAAAGATAAAGAAATAATAATTAAATTAAAATATATAAAGTAACGGGATTTGTAAACGCGTACAACGTGTTTACAAATATAGTACTAATACACTAAACCACTTGTCCACTTTGTTGACCGCTCACTCTCTGAAACACTTTTTGAAATACGAAAATGCTTGCTTGTTGAGGAACCCACTCATTTATATACAAGATATTCGCCAATGTCGTAGAAAGCCCTTGAAAAACAAATGTTTTCGTCATTAACATACGATATTTGAAAATTGAGGGTGATGAGAACTTTTTAAGCATATATTTTAGCTTTTGAACAAGTTTCCTACGAGAATCTGTCGAATTTTTTTCAGGGAGTAAATTGTCTGACCAGTGTAATAGATTAATATATAACTAATCAATAATTATTGATATTAATCTATAATTAATTAATAATTATTAATTGCAAATGTAGTTAATCGGTGCATCTTCTTAAGGAGTACCGACTCTGATGACAAGCACTCTACTCTCAGCTAATTATTTTAGTTTCACAGAACTGCGGTACGACTATGTAAGATATAAGATCTTACAAGTTAATTTAAATGACGATAGCAGGGTTGTCTTTCGCAAACTAAGAGATTAATTAGAAAAAAACGTTAGATATAGTGATATTGAAAGACGAAAAAAAATGTTACAAATTTAATAAAATAAAGATAGTAGGTTTTTCGCAAGGTGAGATGAAATCAGGAGAAAATTTAATGAAGGGATGGGGTAAGCGTGAGAGATGGGGTAAGCGTAGTAGCAGACGGATGAACTTGCAGCTCCCAATATACACGAAAACAAACAGGGGCAGCAGGAATAGGTAGCGGGGGTCATTTGTGAATAGGCGTGAAAAGGGTTTCTCGGGAGCGAACAATAAGACAGGAGACCGGATTAGTCGAAGCGGTTCCTATAATCGGTTACACCGTCAGACTAAACAGGAAGTAGGTGCACTTCAAATGTTCGGTTTCGTATTAAGACTGGCGTCTGGCTGTCTGTGATGGGAAGTTTCTGATGCTTTAGAAGGCTAGATGCCAAAATTTAAAATGAGTGTTTGTGGAGGTGGTCGGTCGACATCAAAGGGGCATACAACCTGGGAAGAAAGTAAAGATATTTAAAAAGGAGGTTGGATCGCGCGCTAAAGGGACAGCATGAGAAAATGATATTAGCAAATGAAACGGAACGTAAATTTAAATAGAAAGGGGAAGATTGGTTGAAGTCCCGAACGGAGGCGGCCAGTAAAAAGGGGCAGTATGGAATTCAGGGGAACAAAAAGAGAGAACGCAGAAAAAATGAAGAGCAGTCGTCTCTCGGAAAAACAAGAAAGAAGGAGTTTGGGGGGAAGTAAAAGACGGAGGAGAGAAAAACAAAGTAAGTCGGGCAGTGTAGAAATGTAGGGAGTGATAAGAAAGGGGCCTAGACTGTAATGAAAAAAGTAGTTAAGAGTAGAAGTAACGGGAAGGCCAAGGATGATAAGAAAACGGGGTTATGAAAGACAGTTAAGTGTGCCAGGAAAGGTAACGACCTCTTGGAGCAATATGCATCAGAATAATCTTTAGTAAAGGAGGAGTTGCGCATTCAAACAGGAGAAAGGACGTCAGACCCATGCAGCCTAGAGTTCCGGAAATTTATCTGAAGCAGATTCAGGAGAAAGCAGATGAAGGAGAGCAATAGAAGATAGCCTAAGATGGAAACCTGAAACCTCCCTGGAAAGGAAAGAAAAAGATAGAGATAGAAGTAGATGAGCAATATATTAAGTACACTATGTTAGCTAGAAGGACTGTTAGTGAAATAGTATAATAATTAATGAAAACGGGGTAGTACTAGAAAGTAAAGAGAAATAAAATTTATCTCTGAAGTATGAATACTAACCGAGTTTATTATGTTAAAAGGGGTTAGTGTATAATGGAAAGGAAACTAAGGAATGAATAGTAGATGAGATTGATATAACAGATATAATGTACAAATATTAGGAAGGGTAGTAAATTTACAAATAAAGATTCTGAATATGTTTTAAAGTTATAGACAAGTAAGTTGTATGAGAAACTCTGAATGTAATGTTTTATTGATGAAGATGGTTGGTTTATCTGAATTACTACCGACAAGTAGAGACTTTAGGAAAGTTAAGACTGGTCTACAACTTGTAACAGAGTGGTCAGACCACAGAGCATAATGATGAAAGTAAATAATAAATAAATTTTCTGTTTATACTCTGGGACGACAAAATGATCAGAAGAGTTCACAAGATAGACAGAATACAAGAAACAGCACCGTATTCAGCAGTCGAGGGCTTGAACACCGATCACTCAAGGCACGTGTACTTATGCACCCGCGCGCCTGACTACTATGCTACGGCGAGAGCAAGAAGAATGAATCAGGTGTTCTCATATTAGCATTAGTATTAGTAGAGGCATATGATGCAAAAAAGCAAGTTCATGCAACATCAGCCAAAAAAAAAAAAAAAAAACACTTCCACTTCACCCTCTGTTCGTTCGAAATACCTGTCCAGCTGAGCCTTAAATTTATTTAGGCTATCAACTTCCACAACAAGGGATGGAAGTCTGTTCCACCAACCAACTACCCGCTGGCTAAAGGCAAATTTCTGCACATCTATCCTACATCTGTCTTTCCTCAATTTGAATTTATTCCCTCTCAGGTGATTATTCTGAGCAAGAGGCAGAATCCCATCAGCATTGAGCATGCTCAAACCGTTCAAGGCTTTATACATCTCTATCAGATCACCTCGCCGGTGCCTAGTCTCCAGACACTGTAATTTGGAAAACTTAAGCCTTTCTTCGTAAGAGCAACCCTTTGTTCCATTCACTAATCTTGTTGCCCTTCTCTTTACTCGTTCCAGCAGCTCTACATCCTTCTTGAAATGAGGTCTCCAGACCTGCTGCCTGCACTATTACCCCCAGGTCCTTTTCATTCTCTACCACTGTCAGTGTAGTACCACAGAGTTGATACGTTGCTCTGGGGTTGCTGTTTCCCATATGTAGTACTTTACATTTGTCAATGTTAAACTTCATTTGCCACCTCTCAGCCCATCTGCTGAACCTTTCCAAATCCTGTTGCAGCAGCATAGCGTCATTAGTGTCCTTAACAACCCTACCAACCTTTGAATCGTCTGCAAACTAGGACATTAAGCTTGATATACCATCATCAATATTATTTATAAATACAGAAAACAATAATGGACCCAACACTGAACCCTGAGGGACTCCACTAATAACAATAGTCCATGATGAGCAGTGTCCATTGATTACCACTCTCTGTCTTCACCTCCTCAATCACCCCTTTATCCCTAGAAGCAATTTGCCTCCAATGCCACACTGCTCCAATTTGTGTAGCAGTCTTCCATGTGCAACAGTATCAAAAGCCTTTCTAAGATCCAAATATATAATATCAAAGTTATTCCCTGCATCCAGTTCTTTTGTGACTGCATCATAGTATCCAATCAAATTGGTCAGAAAGACCTTCCCTTAACAAAACCATGCTGTGTCCGAGCTATAACTGAAGTCTTGTCTAGATGATCCTGCAGTGCTTCTTTAACTAGTACCTCCATTAATTTTCCTGGAACAGAAGTTAAACTCACAGGTCTATAATTACTTGTGTCAGCCTTTGATCCTCCTTTGTGAATTGGGATTACATTTTTACATCTCCATACTATGGGTACCTCCCATAGACTGGAGGTAAACTGGAGGTAATGGTAAACTCAGATTATCTAGTGAATGGAAACTGTAATTAGAATGATTATGCAAGGTATCTCTGAGTGGACGTTGTATATTAGGAATGTATGTTTTCTTTTATTTAATTGTATATAATTTTGTACATGTGTATGTAATCAATTTCATGTTCTGTTTTCACTTGAGTCCTGTTAGTCTAATCAACACACGCCTTGCTTGCCTAGTTAAGAGCTTACTCTCCCGCAATTAGGCGAGAGAGTCGTGGTCTCTGATTAAGGGGAATCAAAAGAAATTACCCTCAAGAGCTTGAGTATCTTCTGTGATATTTGCAGATCATAGCAGTCAGGTGGCAAAGAGTGGGGGGTCTTGTAGGTGTGAGGGCCCCTAAGGAAACCTGAGTTAAATGTATAATAAGACAAAGAAAGATAATAATAATACATAAAAGGAGGGAAAGGAAACAAAATCCCCCCACAACTACTAAATGCAGTATATTTTACTATCAATGAATAAGCAGAGTTAACAGTGATGATATAGTCATATTTAAGTATAATTCTGTAATCTTGAAAATCCGTGGAAGCTGCAGTAGATTGTTATTTCATTTTTAAAAAAGTGTAATATTCTAGAAATTCAATAGATTTTCTGTGTGAAACAAGTGGAATTCGAACACGTGACCGGCTGTTCCATTTTTGATATTACTGCACGCGAAATTAAAGGTACAGGCACCGTTGTAATCACAAGTTTGGTGGAAACGATTGATCCGAATGGTACCGTGCAAGCAGAGTCTTTTGAGGAGCGTAACAGTCACGCATGGAGGAGCATTTTGCTTTTTTTTTTTTCGATGAAATTAAATCGCAAAGAAATGGTCACCAACGAAACTGAATAAACTTAGCACGCACCACAGACACCTGAAATAACAAGAGAGAACGCACTTGATTTTCGCTGGGAGGAGCTGGAAAAAATACCTTTCGGGTAGAGCAAAGAAAATAGAGAGTCAACCGCCACCTCATCTCCGCGGGAGAAACTCAGGTGAGTTTCTCCCTCAGAGATGAGGTGGAGGGGTCACTCACAATTTTCTCTCTATTAGTAACAAAGCTTTGGTATTTTTGAGAAAGTCAAATTGCATTTGACCTTCTGAATATAAACACACTTCAACAAAATATCTTTCATTAAAAGGAAAGAAAGAAAGACAGGAATAAAAGCAACACAAATGATTGTGAAACTGGATAAGGATAAACTCTGTGGATAAGGATAAACTCTGTGTCTACTAAGCTGTAGACGAGTTTTCTTATTTTTATTAATTCCTCTCAGAGAGAAATTACTGTACGTCCGTATGTTGTACCTGTAAATTATGTGTATCCTGTGATTGGTCTGCACCTTTTGTGAAAAGAAAATCCAAAGTATACAAGAAATAGTTATATAATACTCGCCTGCAGGGACTTGTTTGTGAGCCGGAAATAGCTGGAGATCTGGGCTCCAAAATGAAAACAAATTCTCATGATTTACTCGCTTAAAAGTCTTAACAGAACGCTTTTCACGCCATGGTAGTTATTATACAGAAATTTTATGTAATAACTGCATGCTGTAATTCCGCAGATATTATGAATATTGTGTTATAACAATCCAAAAATAAATTGTTTCATTTTTTTTCTTTTTAATAAGAAAACCTTTGCAAACACAATTTTTTTTAGACCCTATGGTACTTATCCTTGTAGAATTTACAGGTTGAAAGCAGAAAATATACATTACACTTTGATTTCATTGCATTATAATTTACAGGAATATGTATAAAGGAAAGTTGTTCTAGTGAAGGAAACTTTATGGGAGATGTTTAACTATATAAAAAAACAATAAGAACATGATAGTGTTTTCCATTTGATTTGGTAAAGCTGGATTTTATTTATTAATAAATAAATTTTCTGCTTATAATCTTGTGCGGCCACAGGGAGAAAAATAGCAAAAAACGTTGATAGAAACTAAAAGAATTACTGTATTTTACTGTGAATTCGAGCACACAACGGGTAAAAATCTGTTTTTCACACTGACAACTGGAATACGGTTGTGCCCCGTATTCCATTTTCTGCCTCCTTTCTTCCCTTACTTGTTATGAGGACTCAGCTAAGAACAGATTTGATATCTTCCTAGTAATTTTCATCGCTTCTTCTAAGAACTCTGGGAAGGATTTAATGCGGGTTTCTTTCTACGTTAACGGGTATAAGTGACTCTGGACTGGTTAAGAATTACAAGTGATTTTGGATTATAGACTTACTTTTTTAACACGAGTAAAATTCTTGTCATAACCACGCAGATCATTCCACTCCTGCTGTTTTTACCGGATAAAGATGTGACAACCTGTTAAAGTTTAGCAAAGCACCTGAAAGTGATTTACGCTCCTTTTTTGTCGATAGATAAAAAAGGTACGTACAGTATATTAAAGAAGAGAAGAGGCGATCTATTAGTGGATAAGCTGTGTTTTTTTTTTAATTTTGTTTTTTTTTCTGGGAAAAAATATTCAACAGAGTGGTAGAATTAAGGTAGCGAAACAAAAATTAGGGGAAAAAATTAAATTTAAGTATGATGCAGTCTCTCTCTCTCTCTCTCTCTGCTGCTGTAAACCCATATTGGTTTTCAGACCACTCACAGTTTTCTCTAACGCACTGCATAAACAAACAATAGGAAAGTTTATGAAAAATTGCTAACAATCTTTCATAAACTTTCCCTAGTCTGTTCAATAATACAACAGGACGATAGGAATCTGCCCTTTTCAATGGCGATTTCAACAGAAGTTTTAAAAGTGCTTCCTTCCATGGTTTTGGAAATATTCCAACTCTAAGATATGCGTTAAAAATGCTTAGTAGGTGTTCTGGTATCAGTTTCAGACTCCGTTTTATGACCTCTCCTTCAATGGGGTCCATTTCTAGGCATTTATTGTTCTTGATTCTTTCTACTGAGGTTTTTAACTCGTTCATAGGGAAGCTGCGCTCTTCTCACTGCCTCTGTAACTTTCATTAATCAATTTCATTTCCGAGTAATTATTTTCACTGTCATCAGAGACCACATTTGCCTTCATGTCACTCATCAAATTATCTAAAACGAAATCTACACTTTCTTCCCACGTTCCAGAAGTAACAGCCGGACGTTTGCTTTTTTGGAGCTCTATTGGTTTCTATGCGTGGCGTTATAAGATATAAGGTATAAGGTATGTTAGTGTCTAACGGCTCCTGGGATTTCTCCCATCTCCGCGGGTGTACATTGTATCGGGGCCAGAGATTTGAAGTGTGTGGGGGTCATGTGCTGTATATTGTGTTGTGCCCTTTGTTCCTCCGGTCTATTAGCCGCCGAGCCCCTAGTGGGACCCGACGTTACCACACCATGCCACGGGGAGGCTGACCGGGTGTACCACTGTAGCTAGAGTACTCTGGCGGGTCCTGCCACCTACTTTCCTGGGATTTCAGTGGCTAGGACCAGATTTAAGAATGAGATGATCGCTGTTTCTTGAGCAACGGTTGTAATTTTAACAGAGCGTAGGGTTGTTCGCTGATAACTTGTTCTAGGGCCAAATAGGTCGGACAGTAATTTTGATGTTTTTAGATTTAGACCTGTAAAAATATATATACACACACACCCACACACAAATATATATATATATATATAAACTAAAAAAAAAAATGCGTGGCGTTGTCAACTGTGGAGTCCACCACTTAACAGGCATTCGTTTAGTTTGAGAACGACGCAATGCAACTATAGAGGCATTATTATTATTATTATTATTAATATCTGTTTATTTCTCTTACGAGACACCCATAGACAGCACGTGGCTAGAGGGTGTGGTTACATTATAGTATTTACAAGCATGTTTACATGAACTTATTTACAAAATTTGGATATGCAAAAACACAGAATATGTGGTTAATGAATTAATTGTTAAGTTGGTTTAATTAATTGCAAATGGTTGTTAAATGCTAAATATTATTATATAAATTATTAAATTAGTCTTATTATATTTATACTTGCCGATACACATTACCAAAGATTTCTGTCCTATACATTTTGTCTGTACATAGTTTCTCTGCATCAATATTTAAATTACTGAAATAATTCACAGTATTTGCTGGGAAAAATCTCCCCAGAGAGTCCAATTGAGTCAGTTGGCACTTGAGACTTGGTTCTTCCCTCTTTATTCTCGGTCGTATCATCCGGGGGCGAGTGATCACGTTTCCCACTTTCGGCGAATCTATTCTCTCCGTTAGTAGCTTTGCCAGAGTTAAGATGTTTCTGGTTGTGATGATATACTTCCAGGGTGTGATGTCCAGATTGGCAGACAAGACCGCTCTTGAGATGGTAAACGGTTTCCCGGCAATCTTGTTTAGCCATCTCAGGAGCCAGTATTCTACTCCTAAGAAGGCCTTGATGTTGCTCTCAGGGGCTGATGACCAGATAGTCGATGCGTACAACGGAATCGGTGTAACGCATTTAAGGATGTATTGAATTATAAGATGAGGGCTTCGGAGACCGGTGAGTTCTTGTCTAGTGCTCCACAGTGTTGCGTATGTCTTTTTCCTAATGTGTTCGAAGTGAGGTATGAAGTTTAATCCTTCATCCCACTTAAGGCCAAGGTCAACATGTGCGGGGGAATTTTGGATTCTGGTATTGTTCACAAAAATCGTAATTTCATTTTTCTTCTTTTTGTTGGTGAAGGTCATTTGAGCAGTTTTCTTTTCATTAAGTTTCAGGCCAATGTAGTGCAGATATT
Organism: Mastigoproctus giganteus; assembly: GCF_048544385.1. Classification (NCBI taxonomy): domain Eukaryota; kingdom Metazoa; phylum Arthropoda; class Arachnida; order Uropygi; family Thelyphonidae; genus Mastigoproctus; species Mastigoproctus giganteus. The sequence continues at coordinate 76,274,023 of NC_143587.1, read as the reverse complement.
CTTCTAGCTTCTTGATTGCCTTGTTTGCTTCCTCTGATAGATGGGGTGCAGTTTCTTGTTCTTTAGATGTTACAAAAAATTTCAAATCGTCAGCATATGTAATAAATTGTTCCCAGTTTTGAGCTAAAAATGGGGCTAGTGCTATTGCAAAGAAAGTGGCGGACAATACGCCCCCTTGAGGTACACCCCTGGAGATACAGTAAGATGCTGTTTGTTTCCCGTTTATTGCGATAATTTGTCTTTCTTGAAGGGTGTTAGTCAGAATGCTTAAAGTGCTTCCTGAAATGAGGAAATACTCCTTGAGGATTACTGTTATAGCTGGGATTGAGACGTTGTCGAAGGCTGCTGCAACATCCAGAAAAACGATGTCCAACTGTTGTTTATTGTTTAAAGCTAGCTGTAGGAGTAGAGTCTCCATTAAATTAGTAATAGTCGACCTTCGAGGAAGCACAGAATGTAAGTATTCTGGCCTGTCCCCAAAGCAGTGCTGATTGATGGTGCTCAGGATTGCTTTTTCAAATATTTTTTGCAGAGAGCATCCGATTGCGATGGGCCTGAAATCTTTACTGGTTTTAGGATTGCTTATTTTTGGAACTGGTTTTACGTAATATCTCTTCCATTTTTCCGGGATAACCCCCTCACTTAGTATTCGCTGGAAGAGGTGGTGGAGCGGGTCGATTATGTAAGCGCTACATATTTTTATCATGAATAGCGGGAACTGGTCCGGCCCGATCGTTGCTTTATTGGGGAGCGAATTAATAGCTTCCTTTAAGTTTTCCCTGCTGATATTAATTTCACGTAATACGTTTCTAGCTCTAGTTTGGTTTGTGCCAGTGGGATCCGTCAGTTTTTCAATCATTTTCTGCATCTCGCGGATGTTTTCCTCACAATTTTTCTGCTTCTCATTCAAAGGCTTTCCGAATGTGACTTCTGTCCACTCTCTAAACAGCTGTTCCGTCATTTCTTTTTTGTTGTTTTTCTCGCTAACTATTCTCTTTCCCTTTTTTAGTTTTTCCTTCATAACCTCAAAGTACGCTTGTCTTTTCAGTCGAATGAACTGTGCCCTTTCGCGTTTGTACATAGTCCGATCAGTCGGGTGCCCAGTTCTTTTCCACTTTCGGTAGAGCTTTTGCTTCTTTTTAAACATAACTTTTACTTGTGGAGTGAACCAAGAGTTCGCTCTGTCGGAGATCTTTAATACTTTTGCTGCTCCTAGACGGGCGATCTGCAAGAGTAACCTCGAAATCTCCTCTATGGCTTCGTCAGTGGACATCTTATGTAGACTTTGAAAGTTGTATCGCGCTAAGCATTGCAATATGACCTCGCATTTGATATATTTTGTGGAAAATATCAAATTTGATTCATTACTCTGATGTGTGTCGCAGTTCTGATCGGCAGTCTGTCTTCGAAGAGCAACCTCCATTGAAAGCGCAGAGTGGTCGGAGGAAAACTGTAAGGAGTTGTCTATTAAGTTAACATCTTGCGCGTTGTAATAAATTAAATCCAAGCACTGTAATCCTCTTGTCGCAGGTGTTGTTAATTGTTTCATTCCGAGTGCTTCTACTGTGGCGTCTAGCTCTGCTTTTGCATCTTTATTCCTCGGTAATGGCATATTCAGATCTCCTAAGATGATTGTCTCAATATTTACGTCTAAGTTTGATACCAGCCAGGTAAAGAACTCATTTCTGATCTCTCTCGTATGTTCTGGTGGCATGTAGATAAGACAAAGCTGTACCTTGCTGTTCTCACCAGAGAATGTGGCGATAACAGCTTCGAAGTTATCTGAATTAGAGCTTTGTTCTTTCACAATCTGGAAGTCGGTTTTATATAGCATCATTACTCCTCCGCCCCTTTTGATTTCTCTCCCTCTACCGATGCACTTGTAGCCTAAATTGTCTGCCAGAGCGTTCAGCTGCTTATTATTTTGGAGCCACGTTTCTGTCAGACAGATAAATGAGTGTTCTGAATTGATTAGATTGATTAGATATAACCAACGCTGCACCAGCTGAACTGCTGTAGGACCGCTCAAATAGTTGAACACATGGGCTGACACTGTAGCCTTCTGTTTGCGTAATTCTTTGTCAAACAGATTCCAGTTAGCAGTACGGACAGAGAATCATTGTAATTAACCCTGCATATACCAGTTTGGCGAGCAACCTTTTCCGTTATCACTAACCTGATCACTCTATGATCGTTGGAGACCAGGCCAGGCTCAACGTTCCAGCTTGTTATGTGCTTTGTCCCTCTTACAGTTGAAAATATACATCAGTATTCGATTCCCCATTAACTGTCCAAAATGGGCTATGCTCCGACCTCTGATTATGGATTACGAGATTATTTCGATGGATTGTTTCCTCCAATAAACGCCCTCTGTTATCAGTATGCCTGCTGTACCACGAAATATTTTTGGAATTGGAGTCCAAGCACAAAATTACTGTTTGCCCGTTAAGATATTGTAACAGATCTTCCATGTAATCTAAGTGCGGTTCAATACCTGCACCATGCTGGAAGCATATCGACACTAAGTAAAATTTTACGTCCTCACTTTCAACACAGACACATACAGCATGAGAATTACAAAACAAATGCAGTCTAGTCACCTCTAAGTTATGATTGAAAATAATGATTGCAGCTCGCAGGTTATGCTCATTACACGACACAATTTTGTAGACAAAGAAAACCCCCATGAGTTTTTCATCAATTTCGTAAAGTTCTTAAATGCATGCCAGATCAACCTGTTCACGATTGCCTGCTATTTTCAGCTCAGCTCAGCTCAGCTACTACAGATGTTGACCGTTCTGCATTCAGCTGGACTATTTTTATATTACTTTTTACCATTAATTTTACCAACGAATTTACCATTAATTTGTTACGATTCCTGCATGTACCATTCCTATATTTACAGTAATTCTGATCTGAACTTCTTTGGCTACCGTTTTGTTTCTTTCTGAATATCAGATATGTCCGTCCTTTCAATTATTAATTTTGGTGCTCTTTCAAATTCCGGACAAAATCTTGTCCCTAACTGATCTGCTTTATTTCTTCGATTCAAGCAGTTCACACATAAAAATTACTTGACTATCAGAGAAGTACTATATATATGACAGTTCTTTGCACAGTGGCTGCAAATAGGCGGCATTGGTAACATCTAGTGACCAAATGAAATGCATTTAGTCAATAGCATATCAATCCTACATAAACTCTTCCCTGAATTATCAAATATGTATATATGAGACTGGACACCTCAATTATACAGTTTATACCAGTTTTTGTTTTGCCTATACTTCCAAAACGAACCAAGAGTTCTGCTTCTATCTCTGTTCTGTCTGCATTCATGTAGCTCAAGTTTCTCTCATATAAATCATCCAAAAGTTCCGTTTTGTTTATTCCTTCATCCAGATCATAGAAAATTATTTTCGAACTCGTTTTTAGGCTTCAAAAATGAAATGCCCAAACGCCGAATCTGTTCATTTTTATTTATCTGATTGATATTCTTTTAATTCTCCAACTCCAGCATAATACATCTTTCCACTATTTGTGATACCTTCTGGACCCTTACAGTTTTTAGCATTCCTGACATTACCCTGCCAACAGCCAGTTGAACCTCCGTATTGCTTTTTAGACTCTGATCTTCTTTTGCCTCAATGACAAGCGCGTTTCCACCACCTACACGTTTACCTTTAGGTTTATCGTTACCTTTTTGATACGTATACCTTTCTTCTCCTTATACTACATCGCTGTACAGACTACTACCTACTTGCAAATTCCCAGTCCCCATTGCCTTATGAAATGGTATTTTTTGTAAGCCACGCACCTTCATATGTCATAACCATCCTTTGCAGACAAGACACCCTCTCCTTCAAAGTTTCATTTTGGATACCCAGCTCTATGGCTGCATTTTCTAAAAAAAGAAAAAAAAACATCAGAATTTCTGATTAGTTTTTTTTAAGAAAAATTTTAAGAAATTTTCCACCTGAACCGCTATTCACGGAGTAATTCTTTCGTTCATACTCCAATTTTCTCTCTGCTTTTTTCTTTTTCAAACTCTGTTCCTTAACCCCTTCTGACTTTCTCTCGCCAGCATCAGAAGTTCTCACCGAGTTATCCTGCCCCACATTCACCAATTTTTTTTTTTTTTTAATCAATTCCTGAAAATCGATATCATCACAGTCGACTCTGTCTTGAGTAGACAATGGGTTATCCTCCAGAGCAGCCCCATAGACTACCTCCTCCCAATCTTTATAAACTTGCATTTCAACATCAGCATTGGGCCCCATTTCTTTCTTGATTAATTGCCTATTTTTTCCACAGAATCTCTATTCCTGAAATCTTTCTTCCATTTTTCTCTGTCCGTTTTCCTTTTTGACTCCTTCTTCTTGACCCCTTCAGCACTTACATCTGCCTACTTACTATTTATCTGTTGCCCTCTAATTTTTTCATCTTTTTGGCAAGCAGTATCCATAGTCCACTACCCTAACACTATCTCTACTTGCCCGTGATTTGTCTCAACTAAACTGTAGATTAATACAACTAGGTCAAATTCAGGTGATGATAAATCACTGATATCCAGAATTCGCTATTAAAATTCCAGGTGACATTGAATAATTGTCCTCCTCATTTCAACTCCGTATTACGAATAAGCAGAAATTAGCCAGTTTGTAATATTTCCTTATTTCTTAAGCAGCGATCATTATTTTAATGTCGTACGCATATATTAGTTTACTAATTTGCTTAGTTCTAGTTCTTAAGTGTAACACATTTAATCAGATGGCGCCAGTGTCTTCTTTCCGAAGCTATTCAAATTGGTAATTAGTGCGTAACTATTGTCGTTACTTCAAATCAGGTAATGTATTACCCGATATGGTTTTATATATTATCCGCTTGTGTTTCCCCACGTCATGGAATAAGTCCCCAGTTGGAAGAAACTTCAAAATTAAAATAATTGCCGAATGAGATTTCAACGGCAGTTTCCTATGACTTAATGGCTTAATTGACTTAAATGGCTTCCTATGCTATAGCGCAGGAAGCCATTTAAGTCAAATGGTTTTATATTATTCTAACCGTCACGTACATGTAACAATTTTCACTCTTTTTCACTGTATAATTACCCAATGATACCCAAAAATTATCTCTTCAAATCGAATAATACTTCCCCTTTTTGATCCAACTAGTCATCTTCTCTTTCAAAGCTTTTAGAAATAACTAATTTATCTTTTAAACAGAACACAAAATTCTCTATTTATCACAGTGGACTACCATAGCGCCCTCCGAGTCTCTTCATAATAATAATAATTTATTATTATCGAATAGTAATAAATTATGGAGAAATAATAATTATTATTATTGCGTGCTGTGTAGTCGTTATGACTTCAGCTTCAAAGGACGCCACCAACGGTGATCAGAAGTTGGGCAGTTTTTAAGATGGTATTTTTAAATACCTACAGTTGGTTTTTACATATATAAACCATGCCAGATGAAATATTAACATGGTTTATACCTACCTTTGTGGTTTTTACGTATATAAACCATGACAGGTGAAATCTTGGCATGGTTTATATGTACATTTGAATCTTAGTAACTAAGTTGTCTATATTTTGTATTTTATGAAAAATATTTGCAAAAAATATTTTTTTTGCAAAAGCCTAGGAAGCAATGGCCTCGGAAGATCACAGCCAAATCCAATGAGATTGTCTCCGTGATGACTTGAATGGCCGCCGTGGACACAGTGCGGCAGAATCAATGGATGAAGGATCATACTTCTTTGTATCAATTGGAGTTCCTCTCGCATTTTTACAATAGTCACTCGGTGAAACCAGACCCCGAAAACGTAAGTTACAATCGACAAGAATATAGCTTTTATAGTATAAGAGGAGTGTCCTGCGAGACAGTGCCCGCGCACATCTGGAAATCCTAACTATGGATGGGTTAATTTCTTAGCTTTTGCACTGAAGTGCTGGAGGTGGGAAAGAAATGACAACTTGTGGTCTATAACTACGCTTAGGACTTTAGTTTGCAGGACAGGTGGTAACTGAATGCCATCGACCCTGACCGGAAGGGGCCTTTTGATGTCAAGCTTCGTTTTAAAGATGATCATATTAGATTTTGTAAGATTAATAAGAAGTTTGTGCAGTCTCGCCCAGGAAGATAGATGGTCGAGGACACGCTGAACATTCATCTCAATTACTGAGCGAGACCGACCTGAAACAGTGATGGTGAGGTGGCAAAGATTGTGCCACTGACAGAAATTCCAGATATTCGGAGCGTTTATCACTCCTGTGAGCATTTTTATTGTAGTCATTAAACGCCTGATGTTAATTAACCTTGGGAGCGAGCGTGGGTACATTTAGCTGCTAAACTATGTCAGTGGCTCTGGTTCTCAACTGAAGGGGTCGGCGATGCTTATTTGTGGTTCATTTCAGTAACCAGCGTTCACACGGTAATACCTGTTTTCGAAGTTTTCTGCTCGGGTGGCCCGTTTCCGTCTTTTCCGAGATTCCTGTAAAAGGCTCTTTGGTCCGCTTCGAAGATTCGGTTGTTTACATTGCTCTGGGAGCTCTCTTTGTATCCCCATAGTCTCTTGCTGAGTGTGATGAGGTTCTGCTTCAGTCTGTCTAAGAATTATCCTATTCTCTGATTTTTGGTTTCGTGTTTGCTGTGGACGCTGTATCTCTCGAAGATGCTCTTCAATTGGTCTATCTTGACTATTATTTCTATCTTCCGCTGAAGTCTTCTTTTCCGTACTGGTAGTTCCTTCTTTTTCAGTTCTTCTGCTGCTGGTCTCTCTTTTCTTTTCCATAAATCCCAGAGGCTGCTATGGCAGCACATTGTGGATATTTTCTAGTGTTGCACCATTTTTATTGGAGTAATATCATATTATTTAACCCCGGGGGCTCACATCTGGTGAGTATGGGCTTGGTACACCCAGGGTCCTGAGCTGGATATCATCATTCTTCTCTTTCTTGGTGATTCCCTTCTACTTTTGACTCTCTCTCTCTCTCTCTCTCTCTCTCTCTCTCTCTCTCTCTCTCTCTCTCTCTCTCTCTCTCTCTCTCTCTCTCTCTCTCAGGGTTACTCGGGAACATTTTTTTTTTTTTTTTTTTTTTTTTCCTGGTGCAGCATAAGCCTCAGGCTTCCTTGCATCATATGGATATTAATAATAATAATAATAATATTTGTCGATTGAGGTGGTCTGTGACTCTCTACAGGATTCTACTGAGTATCACAAGGCGCTTTGTGGGTCCATCCGATATCACGTGGATCTCTGTGGGGGTCCATTCCTTCGAATTCTGTTAGGGCCTTCTTCCACTCATCTTGCTCTATAACTGTGACATCTATGGTTAATTACTCCTTGCATCCTTTGCTCATCCACTTGCATTCTTTCTGTTGCCCGGACATTATGTTCTAGCTCTCTAAGTGGTCTGATAGCGTCTTGATTATGCAGCTAGTCAGGACTTTGTGCATTGTTGGGAGACAGGTGATGGGCTTGTATTTCGCCCAGGTTTCTTGTATCTTGGTATTTAATGTGATATCATGACCTCATCTCTGTCCACTTCAGGTGCTCTGGATTGTGTTTCTTTTATTCTTCCTCCTCTCGTTGCGTGTTGTCCATATTCTTTGTTCTTTGTAGTTTATCGCTCCCATCCTGCTTGATTTTTTCCAAGATTGTAGGAGGTATTAAGTACTTCGTGACGATGGTACTTTTGTCGTCCGCAATTGGCTCTCTAGTGACCTGAATATCCGTGAATCGTTCCAACCACTTGGTATTTAATCTTGACCTGTACATTGTTATATCGGTCTCTAGCTTGGTTATTTCGTAATATACTGTCATGAATTACGCATTCATTTCAATGCTTCTCTTGTGAGATGGGCACTACTTCCAGTGGAAGTGTTACTTCTTAGGAGTGGCACCAGATGCACCGCTATCTGCCTTAGCGGTCACTTCTACTTTAGGGATAGAATGTCAGCTGTAGCAAATCTCGCGATGTTTATTTATTTATTATTATTATTTATTTTATTTATTATTATTATACCGGTCTTCCAGCATGATGATGCCGCTTTCGCCTCCGCCAAAGCGGGACTCGATCCCGGTCAATCAGGGTGGTAATCCAGTGTTATAAACACTGGGCCATCGCGTCCCTTTATTATTATTTTTAAAAACCCTTTTTTCTTTTCTTATGACATTTTTTCTCCCATTATGGGTACTGTTACCAATTGCATGGGGTGGTTCGTTTTTGCACCATTACTATTATTATCGTTACTGTTGGTTGAGAAACTCTCTTACTGCTCTACAGGTTAACTGCGGCTTTCTGGAGTTCCATGTAAGTGTTCTCTGGAAGGCCTAACGTTGCTAGATTTTTTTGGCACCATGCGGGTGGTTGACACAATGATCGGGTTGACCATTACTTGTTCTATGTGTCACATTTATTTTACTTGCTGCCTTTGGTCTGAGTATTTCCTGATCTTTTCCTCGTATGCTTTCTTGAGGTTGCCGACCTTGGGCAACGCTATGTCGATCAGGTAGGTAGCCATTTCCTTCCTTTTGTGAAGCGCGAATTAACTGTTTTATTTTTGATAACCATCTTTAAAGGGGTAAAGAGAAATGTTCCCTATGTAACTTTATGCCCATTGGGTATTGCACTGCATTACTTTAAGTAGGGTTAGAATAATGGATAAAGAGAATGGGGAAGCAGAAATAGACAGAACATCCCTGTGCCTTAGAGAACATATCAAGGGATGTTTTAAGCATCGTGGACATACGATCGGATCTGCTACTGTAACCCTGGTGGTAGTAACTTTCCTATATACCTTGAGCTGCCACGTCGGCTTGAACCACGGTTGCCTCACACTGGAATGCACTCCCTGTTGAAAACTCAACTACATCACACCTAATCCCCTTCAAAGTAAGCTCGTTCAGTAAGTAGACACTTATTTCATCCTTCCAACCCGTTCAGGAAACACCTCATAAATTCATTTCTGACATAATCAAAACCGAAGATCGAACTTGCTACAATCGTACCAAGTTCGGTCTCCTCGTAATAAAGAGGTAATGTACGCATTAGTACAGAGGTAATGTACTAATTAGTACAGAGGTAATGTACTAATTAGGTAGTGTACGCATTACATCACATTTCAGTAACGTTCAATTAGTACTTACAGGTCTTAGATTTTCGGCTCATATGGATAAATTCAATAGTTTATATTTCTCAATGTTCCAAACTGTGGGACTCACATTCTCCCGACCTTGCCCGCAATACAGATCGCATACCGGTACACCAGGGTCTTTAACCAGTCTCACAGTCAAAAATCATCGAGGGCAAAATTGAGTGGACGGAATGGCCACGATGTTGGAAGAAGTAAGAAGGGGAGACATGAGAAAGAAATTTCTTTTCTTTAGATGAATGTGAAACAGCTTTATGTCAACGCAGATGACGAGAAATAGTTTCATATCAACAAAGGTGAGTGTTGAGTGTGTTTAGTGTCAAACAGCACCAGGGGTTTCCTCCATCTCCACGCAGTATACATTGTGGGTGTGAAACAGAACACTGTTATTGCCAGAGGTTTAAAGGTGTACGTGTATAGTTGTTCCGCTGGTTATTTAGCCGCTGAACCCCTAATGAGACCCGACGTTTCCCACACTCCGCCCCGTGGGGGTACACCAGTATTATAGTTATTTGCTTTGGCAAGTCCTGCCACCTAATTTCCTGAGATTTCAGTGGCAAAGACCTGAAAAAAAAAAACACGCTATAGATAGGGGTCAGCCAAAAGGAGTAATAGTTAATGCGATTTGATATTATTAAGTTTTTGCGTGTAAGGCTTAAGCAATTTAGCGATGATTCGAACGCTAGTAACTGTAAGTTAGACAACACAGGTGAATGAGAAATAACTACTTTTTATCAACACAGATCAATGAGAATCAGCTTTACATCAAAGTCTTAATAACGCTGTAATAGTCTATAATAGCGCTGATCCGATCAGCATCGCCAAGCAAGTCTATAGAGGAGTGTGAGCGTCACGCACATAAAAATGTTTCTCAACAAATTCTTCGATATTCCTATCCCGAAAGATAGAGGAAATAATTCTGAAAAGCAGAGCACGCAAATCAGGCACCTGAAATAAGAGAAGACTGAAAGAATTTCCTTTTGAGCAACGCATAATCGGTTCGTTCTGATGTCAGTTCTCACGTAGCCGAGTGGTCAGGAACGAGAGTGCAGTTGCACGTGCTCTTTGAGTGGACCGGGGTTCAAGTCCGTGACCGCTAAATACGATTAACGTTTGTTTGTATTGACGATTTATTACAAACTCCACTAACTTGGTGGTCGTGTCGGAGTATAAACAAGAAATACTGTTTTTTTTTTTTTTTATAGTACAGTAAAACCTCGATATAACGTACTACATGAGAGTGAACGCCCACTCAATCCGATTGTCCATTAAACTGGAAAGAAATACATATATTCGCCGAAGTTTCTAGAATGTTATGTTTGCTATGAAATAAAAACATTAAATGCTATGATTTCTTGTTTTATATACGAGTTGTGGAATGTAACTTAAAATTTTATTACTTCATATAGTGGCAGAAAAAAATCTGATCGAAGCCTGTTCAGAGTCTGAAGAGCTGTCGTGTGTCTTCGCTGGAAGTTCAGATGACATCCTATTGATGTCTGACATTTTCGGAAGGCTGTTGGAGGAGGTAATGAAGAAATACTGGCTCCCTTACACTCGCTACGGTGTGAATCATGTAAAGGGCACAGGTCACATTAATTTGGGTTTGTTTAGAGTTTATACCACAACAGGCGGAACTCTGATGAGCACAGCTACGGCGTTTAAACGGCATACAATTGTAGTGGTCATAAAAGGGATAAAATCCTTCATAACGTTTACATTTTAAGTTGTATTTGCTTTATTGCTGATTAAAATAAAATGACATCATGGATATCTGCTCTATCACAATATAATAATTATTTTAGGCATTTATATCAATAAATAAATTAAATGATAAGTGGAAACATGATTTCGTCTGTTTTCTCTTCAGCTGCTGTGGGTTGTATTTTTTCTTCCTCTTCCTCCTCTGGTTTGGTAATAGTATGTTCTTCCTGCTCTGGTTCCGTATTGACCATATTCTTTGTTCTTTGTAGTTTATCGCTCAAGTCCTGCTTGATTTTTTTCCAAGATTACAGGGGCTATCAGGTTCTTCGTGACGATTGTCCTTCTTTAGTCTGCTATTCGCTGTTCGGTGACCTGAATAACCGAGAATCGTTCCTGAATATCCGAAAAGTCTCTGGCACCCTGTAGTGAAATGAAATAAAAATAAATGGATTTATGCTAAAATGCCTGCACACTTCTAATCCTATTTCTGCTTTGCTCATAACTTGTTCTCAGTGCTGAGTGAGGTTTGTGAATAGTTTCGGTAGGACAGTGTACGTTTGAATGGAAAAATACTGCAACGAAGTTGTAAGGGATCCTCATCAAAACATTGTCGCAGTCGAAGGTTTAATTATAACAGGAATTATAATCAAAGCTTCCACTGCATGTTCACAGATGTAGACAATAAATTTCTTACTTAATTTCCGCATAGATAATACCTTCAGTAGGTAATCTGGAAGCGGTTCCACCCTGAAATTGATATGAAACATTTAAGAGTTGTAGACGCGACATACTGGAAGTACATACGATGGTAGCTGTTATTAGTGATATTTGCTGGTGTCCCAATACTTTTTTTATAGCATTGCGTATTTTATTTATCTTGCAAGTATAAGCGGCTGATATTCAAAAATCAGTGATGACCTAATTTGAAGAGCGCAAGTTTTTATTTACATATAATCTTTTATTTACCTATAAGTGTACTGATTTACACGAAATAATTAAGAATTGTGTTCTTCTAACTCAGAAGACCACGTAATTTTTTGTAAGTTAAGTAACGCAATAATATAAAACTTTGAACTATAGGTGAACTCTAATTCGAAATACATACACACAGGAACAATTTTTGTAATGTTCAAAAGAAAATTAATTTTGAGTACCATTGGAGAAAAACGTTAATACAACCTTTTGTCTATTTACGTAGTAGACAACGCATTGTGTGAATATCTGCTTTTGATTCACAGAATAACGAGCTTTAACAATTGCTATATACATTGAATCTCAAAAGCTAAATAATTTTTTTCCAAAATAAAGGAAAATAATATTGATGACTCCTTTTTAGGTTATTGAAAACCATTCGTAAAACATTCATTTTACGAATGTTTTAAGAATAATGTACAAAATGCCTTAATAATGTGAAAATACAGGGCACATATCGATCTTAACTCGTAGTTTGAAAATCATCATGATTGGCCAAAACGGAGCAGTGATAATAGATAAATATTGACCTTCATATGGAATGAGGTATCCATTGATATCAATGTTGCTAATAATGAGCAAGTGATAAAACTTTGAGGCGTTCTTTGTCAAAATGAATTTTCAGTGTTCGCTTATCCAGGAATGTCGCGTTTACTTTTCTCCCGAACACACGGGCATCTTGTGCTTCAAACTACAAATCTGCAAGCTTCATGCCAGCTCTTCCAGCAGTTTTCGATGGTGATTTCAATTTGCCCATTACAAAGTAGCCAACTGCTCGGTAAATCATACATCAACTCTTAATTCAATTAGCCTCACCAAGCAAATAATTTCACCAACAAGACAAGAACAATCTTTATACTTGATCATATACCACATTCTGCAATCTGTCAGTACCACCTGAGTCATTTCCTTTTAACTCTAACGGTCCTCCACTCTTATGGGATTCCATTCCGTTAAAATTAAACAATAACTAGAACTCTGTTCCTGCTCTCTAAGATCAATTTAAAATTCAAATTCTCCATTAAATTTCTCTTACCAGACAGCGTTACCTATCATCTGACTATTTATGAGAGTCTTTGTCAGATGACAATTGAAGATGGAATCATTGCCTATCAGAGCAGCTGCGGATTATCTCTACCGGAGTAGCTACCGAGAGGGCCAGAATATCAATTTTATAAGTTGATATCACATACTGACCATGAAAATTATAAGAGTGACAGAGCGAAATTTCTAAATTCTAAAAAGGTAAGAACTTTCACATATTCTCGCAAAAATCAAACGATCCTGCAGAATAATTCCACGGTGTGACAACGAGTTTGACATAGAAAACAGACGCTTGAGGGATTGGATAAATTTTTCTTTCAATCTGAAAATGTGTGCGTGTGTTACTGTTCTGAAGAAGTGTGGCATTAGGGGCAAGTTACTTCTATAACTAAAGGGAAGATTAAATGGAAGAAAACAGAGTGGTTATCAATGTGTACTGCCTTTCTTGGTCAAATGTTGTCAGTGGCGTTCCTGGGTTCAGTGGTGGACCCTATTTTGTTATCTATATTTATTAATGATACTGATGAAGGCATGCCAGGCTTACTGTCTAAGTTTACAGATGAACGAAGGTTGGTGGGTGATTAATGGCAGTAATCAGGGTATGCTACTCTATAAAAATTAGGCAGAGATCAACTGAGAAGTGGCAATTGAAGTTTAACACTTATGAATGCGAAGTATTCCATACGTGTTGAAGCAGTCCGAGATTAACATACTGTGTGTTACCACATTCAGGGTAGCGGAGAGTTAAAAAAAAACGACCTGTTAGTAATTGTGAAGTTACTCACAGGTCTGTTAAGTAATTGTCTACTCTACTCAGAGAACTGCAGATATGAAGTCTTCAGGTATGACGTTCATGTGATTTTGTTAATGATATACTGGAATTTTGCAATCAGGAATAAGGAAGTAATTACCTCATTGTACAAGGCAATCGTTAAGCCACATCTTGAGTACTGAATAAAGGTCTGGAAGCCTTGTTTTAGAAAGGAGGTGGAACTGTAGAACTGCTGCAGAGAAGTATAACGATATTAGTATTGGCAACAAAAGGAACCACTTACCAGGAAAAGGTTAATTTCTGTAAATTTCAACGTCTAGAGAAAGGGTGATCTGACTAATGTGTTTAAGGCTTGGTGGACTGAGTAAAATGAATGGACTGAGTCTAGAGTGGACTGAGTAAAATGAATGCCGATGAAATACTTTCTCTTGATCAGACTACGCACATGAAAGCGCATAATTTGAAATTATGGAAGGATGGCAGCAGGATAGATGTGCGGAACGTTTCCTTCAGCCAATGAGTAATTGATTGTTTGTGCAAATCCCCATCTGGTGTTGACTAGATAAAGTGTAGACAGGATGAACAGGTGATATGTGAAGTGAGTTTTTTTTTTGACTGATGGTGTATAAGCTTGCTTCCCTGAACCGTCTGCCACTCCTAATACTACTTATGATTTTAATATGCCTTTATTATAAGTCTTTGTTTTATATCTTTATATATTTATTATTTTATTTATTTGTATTACCTCTTCCTTCATTACCTTTCCAATTTGTTATCCTTTTCTTTCATTTGGTCTACACTTTTACCTGAGTCGGTATCCCGCTGTATGTACCTTCCTTTGTTCACTGAAAATTTTTGCATGTCGTTCATCCAACAGCTCCCCTGAAAACACTAACGCCCACAGCGAAAACAATTATCGCCCACAGCGTTAATTATAATATGATCAGAATATCCAAGAGGTAAAGGAGGCTATTTTATTTAAAATATGTATTTAGACATCAGTACTGTGTATATTTTCCATGAAAAACTGTGCCTGACATGCAAAATAGAATAAATAACAAACATTCATTATAACAAGGCTAATTATATATATACAAAGATGAGCAGATTGGAGAATAATTGTCAATCGCTTCTCACTTTCAAATCTGCTTTATTCATTTTCTTTCATTCATTTAAAATTTTCTTAATAACGCTACAGTACAACATCAATTATATATATATATATATGGTTACGATTATTATTCTCAAATTTCGAGAACATTTTGCAATAATATAAATTGAAGAGTAAGAGCTGTAGCTTATAAAATCGAACACGCGTCATTCAGTGTTTGGTCCGAGCATACAGTTTATGTAAGAGGATCAACTGAAGGAAAAAGGTGCCACACTGTCTGGTGACTGCAGTCAAACAGCACCGTGCTGGTTCATGATATGGGGTTACCTCTGTGTATTTTTCTGGAGCGAGCATCATCGTCAGAATAATTGAAGGAATTTTAAGAAAAGAAGGCTGTAAAACATTCTTGGACATAATTCAATATCCTTGGGATCGACTTTATGGGAGAAATTTTACATTGCAACAAGACAATGACCTGAAGCACAACTCGAAGCTGGGCAGAGACTTTCTAGCGACTAAACAGGAGGAGGAGGAGGAGGAGGAGGAGATATTGAAAATTGTGGTGTTGCCACCCCAACCACCCAACTTAAGCTCAATACTGCTTTTATATGATCATCAAGACCGTCAAGTCCATTCACCTCGGTAATACAAGATATGCTGGTCATAAGTTCTTGGATTATAATTGATCATAGGATTATTTCTGATTATAAGTTCTAAGACGCAGAATTTTGAACTCGTGAGAACACGAGTTTTGGAAATTTTCACCGTCTTTTTGATAAATTAACATATTAAATTGTGTTTTACAATCTTTTAAATAGTCTTAGTCACATTCGTTAGCTAGTGATTTTGTACGTGACAACTTGCTATCCCTACCGCTATTGTATCGGTGTTTAGCTCTAATATCGTAGCACCCAACGAATAGTGCAGTGAAATAGTTGGGTTTTAATTGTGATTAATAAGTAGCTCGAAGAATCTAACAACCTGTTGGACACATATCTATTTGTAGTTATCTAACGAACTTTACTTTTAGTAAGGATATAACTCATTTAACACTGAGATCGTGACGATATAGCGTATAGTATATCTTGATCTTGAAAGCTATAAAGTAAAACTTCATAGCGTAATATGTATCACTGTGTTTTAGAATCTATTAGTTTAGTGCAATATTGCCAATTAATCAATTAAATTTATTAATTTTCGTTGTTAATCAATTAAATTTTATTTAAAAAGAAATCACGCCCCAGACTAGAGCAGCAAAGCAACACGCACAAAGTAACGGGAATGCTGTGGCTCGGGGGAGAACCGAGGGGAGCAATTCTCCAATGTATCACAGCCTAAAAAATGTGCAACTTTTGAAATATTTGCAGATCTTTCTGGAACAGGACTTTATCCAGCCGAGGAAGGAAGAAGTCTTTATATGTGCTTGGTACAGAGAGTGTGAAGAAATTAGGCGCAAACTCAGTCTTCTGATGGACGTTTATGAGAGTTTGAAGCGAAGAGTAGATACCATCCAAAGAATTAAAATAGGAAGCCCATCATGCTCCCAGCTGTCCAACTCAATACAAGAACTGATACTTGTGCATCGGGCGACACAGTGTAAATCTCCTAGTCAGAATCTTCTGGTCCCACAAGAGCTAGTTATTGTCAGTAACTCTATTGTCAGGTAAATGGAAAATATCTTGTGCAAGAAGGATGGCTGGAAGAGGACTAAGGTATGTCTACAAGGGGCAAAAGTTGATGACGTTGTAGAGGAGATGTCATCTTTTAAGGGTACAAAAGGTGATATTGTTGTTCACGTTGGCAGTAATGATATTAAGAGTAGGAGATCTGAGGACTTACTTAAAAATACAAGGCAATGTTGAGAAAAAGTGGCGAGTTAGGAATGAATTTGAAATTGTCTGCAATTTTGCCCAAACAAAATATGAGGGAGTGCATGTTGAGAGCCTTATCAATCAATTCGGCACTGGAGAAAATGTGCAAGGCTCATGGGGTACAAATTTGCTCAAATTGTTCTGTGCTTGTTAACAGGGGGATTGGGGGAGGGGAATTAAAATGTTATTAACTGCAATTCACAGAAAATTCTAGATTCCAGGGTGTGTAAAGCAGGTGTTAGCAGAACATTAAAGACACATTTATTTACAAAAAATGTGCAACCTTTAAATGAACATTATATACAATATTTACATAAGAAAAAACAAATAATTGCATACAAGCATACCAATTTCCATATATTCGAACCGTACTACAGTACACTACACTACCTCTCTCTCATCAACTATTCTCAATTTACAAATTATTAACATCAGTTTGTATCAGTTGTATCTCACTTATTATGAATCATCAATGATTACTCAATCATTCTCTTACATTATCAATTTTTATCACTATCATCAGTAAAGCCCATTTCAGCTCTTATTACTCTTTTTGTATATTTGTTTCTAGCCTTTAACTCATGAAGTGTATTACAACTTGTATCCTCTTACCTCAATAATGTTCACTATAAATCACTCATTCTACCTTTCATAATCATTAACATTCATAACACATTTTCTTACTCTTAATTACCCCTTTTACAACCCATATATTTATTTGTTCCATGATGGCCCACCTTTCTTTCCGGGCTGCTGCATATACCAGTAGCAGCAGTGCAAGAATCACTTTCACCTCTGCCTGCCGTTCTAGTTAAGCTATTAGTCTGTGTATCCCCCCAAGCTACCAGTTTTCCAACCCATCTATTACTACTTCAATGGCATCAGCAAATGAATGGAACAAATAAATATATGGGTTGTGATAGGGTAACTAAGAGCAAGAAAATGTGCATGTATACTTGATGTACACTATTGTTAGGAGGATTATAAATAAATTTCATGATTTTTAAATACCGATTAAGTCATCAAATGCAGACATTTCAAGAATAGCGGAAACGTGGTGTCACTCAGACACAAGTGATGCGGAATTCGAATATGGAGAGTACAATATATACATGGACAGACACGACTGGAGAGGTAGAGGGATTATGCCCTTAGTTAAGAAGCATATTAAATCACCACGGTGCATCCAGTTTACTTCCAGTTGACGAGTGCAATTTTGAGTCAGTTGTGGTGTGACATAAGAATTGGGAAAAGAAAATTGAGCCAGGAGTGTGTAATAGGCCTAATGACTGTGATGAGTATACCAAACAGGTATCATGATAAATAGAGTGGGTTAGTTAATCAGATTAATAGGGGATTTTTCTCTTTGCATATATTGACTGGAATTTGTAGATTGGTCACGCACAGACTAGCAAGACTTTTGTAGATTTCGTGGATGACTGTTTTCTACAGCAGCAAGTTAGAGAGGCAACAAGAGGAAGCAATACTCTTGATCTAGTTATCAGCAGTGATTCTTCATGTATTAAGAATCTGCAGGTAAAAGACCCACTGGGTGGCAGCGATCGTATTGTATTAATGTGGAATTAATTTAAGCCATAACCACTGTCAAGTCAAGGGTAAATGAAAAGGCTGTTGCGTTAGTAAGGTTGACTACAGGGTCGCACACTTTTCTTAAATATTGTACGGTGGGATCAACAGATGATGTTACCAACAGAAAATTCTAAATTCAAAATGTTCGGGGAAGTAATCAAAGAAGCTACAATGCTTCTTTATGTTTCTTTTACTTAGACGTAAATGGATGTCAGATGAACTATTGAGTCACGTGGTATAAAAGAAAAGTGCACGGGATGCTTATAAATTATCAAGTGATAGAGAAGCGTATGGTAGATATAAATTAGTCTGCAATTGTAAGAGTGAATCTTACATGGTGAGGTGTATTTGAGTCTCAGCGAGTGAAAGTGTAATTAAAGAAGGTTTAATTTAGCATCAACGAAAATGTTAATATAAATTTAAGTGTTCTAAGTGACATTGTCACTTAGGACAACTCGCATTTTTGACAAAAGGGGCCATTAAGAGCTAAGGCGTAGATAACGGTGACAAAAAGGTTCACTTAAAATTTACAAAGGGACACCACACCAAGCAACAGTGGTCACGCCGAATCAGTGAAGTCCCGTGACAAATTGTGGAAGAGGGCTGCTGTAAGCGATTCTCTGGGAAGGCTGTAGGGAAGGAATTTTAAAAACAATAAGAAATAGCAATAAAAAATACGCTATTCTTAGTAAGAAAATAGGCGGGAAATAAAAGTTAAAAAAAAGGAATTCGACGTGGTTGGTGGAAGAGATCAGGCGATGAAGGACGAGCGAATAGATGAGTGAGAAATTAACATGTGATTTTGGGGGAAAAAGAGAGAGGGTGAGACAGAGAAGTCGGAGCACAATCGAAGTCGTAGTCTTGAGTTGGGTCGGAACAAGGTCGTGATGTGAGAGAAGTAAAAGAAAATAATGATAGTGAGTGTAAAGTTAAGATAATTATGTGCCTTACAGTGAGAAAGAATCTCCAAGTAAAGTGATGTCCCTGCGGAGAGATGGAATCTGGACAAGTGAGGAGCCGGCCCTTATTTGTCTATCACAGTCCACCAGCAGTACAGCCTACTAAACTGAAATGAAGGCCATCTTTAAGATGTAATAATCGCCAGTCGCCCGAAGTCCTTCGGCAAGGTGGAAGCAGCAGAAGTGAATACCCAAAGGAAACTCTAACTTAGGACAAGGAAAGAGCAAGATATAAATAAGGTAAGTGGACTGTTACTTTCATACTACATAAGCCACAAAGTAAATTCCAGGATATATATATATGTATATATATAGATGCATATGCGTGGGCCTGAAATTGGGCAGTATAGAAAAAAGGAGTGTGGCAGAGAAAATGAAAATTGTAAGACAGCATGAGTGAATAAGGTACTTGTATGGTTATATATACATATATGCATATATTAAGGCTCTTATATTCCTGAGTAATAGATTAAGTGCTTTAGGTGAATGAGATGTTAAGAGAAACGATTAAAGCCAGGTTTACACAAAAGGAGATGCTTATGTCAGACATCTTATTATGGGTGATTTCAATTTGCCTCTAATTGATTGGAGTAAATGGGAAGGAAACTCGACATGGGGAACAAAATTTTTAAATCAACTAGATGACTGTTATTTGTATCAACATGTCAGGGAAAGTACTAGAGAAAAGAATATCCTAGACCTCATCATCACACATGAATCAGAGGACATAACAGGGCTGACAGTAGAGGAACCAGTAGCAGGAAGTGATCACGGAGTTGTACGGTGGATGATGACGAGAGAGGTAGCAGAAGTAAAAGGCAAAGGAATGGGTTTTAATTTCAGAAAAAGAAATTACGATGCCTTAAGGTACTACATGGCCTCTATTAACTGGGTAGATATCGCGCAGAGAATGAATACAATTGAACTGTGGTACGCTTTTAAAACATTAATCACAGATGCCTTGAATGCGTATATACCATTAAAAAAATACTCCACGAGAAGGGTTCCAAGTTGGATGAATAGTGAAGTTGCCACATTACTTGAGCAGAAAAAGGTGGCATGGAAAAGTTACAGAGCAAATAAAAAGTACTGAAGCCTATAACAGCTACAAGGTGATGTGTAATAGAGCCACAGAAAAGGTTCGACAGGCAAAGGCAGTTTATGAGAAATCACTAGCAAACAGAGCAAAAGGGGGGATAAAGAATTCTTCACATATATAAATGTCAAGAAGAGCAGGACAAACCAGATCGGACCTTTACGTAAGGGAAAGGGGATAGTAATAAATACACCAGCTGCCGTTGCAGATGAACTCAACAGTTATTTTGCATCGATATTTACAAATGAAAAGCCTTTTGTGGCAATGGGAAATTGTGGGAGCGAAGTTAAAAAATATGTAATTAATGATATTGAAATTTCGCAAGATTATTTAATGAAAAAACTTTCGAGCCTACAGACCAGTAAGGCTCCTGGAGTTGATGGAATATACCCTATAATCTTAAGAGAGGCGGCAAGCGAGTGCATTGAACCATTGAGGCTAATTATGCGAGCATCACTAGACTCTGGGGAGATTCCCTTGGATTGGAAAAGTGCAAATGTATCTCCCATACATAAGGGTGGCTCTAAAAGTGAAGTGGGAAATTATCGACCTGTCAGTCACTTCAGTAGTAGGGAAAATCATGGAGGCAATGATCAAGGGTGGAATACAGGATCATTTGGATCGACTTGAAATTCTCAAGGATACTCAGCATGGTTTTGTAAAGGGAAAATCATGTGTAACAAATCTGGTTCGCTATTTCGAAAGGGTCACTCTCGAGCTGGATTTAGGGAATAATTTCGACATTGTTTATTTAGATTTCAGCAAAGCTTTTGACTCAGTCCCACATGAGCGGTTGCTTTATAAGCTGGAACAGGTTGGAATCACTGAGAAAATCCTTAGATGGATAGAAGGATGGCTTCACGGCAGGAAGCAGAGGGTTGTGATAAATGGCTATTCCTCAGATTGGGTTGATGTAAGAAGTGGGGTTCCCCAAGGATCAGTATTAGGGCCACTGTTGTTTTTAATTTTCATAAACGACATTGATGAAGGGATAGAGGGCGTGATGTCTAAATTTGCAGATGACGTTAAAATTGGTAGAGTAGTTAATGATCACTGTCAAGCTGAGCTTCTTCAGAGAGACCTAGATAGACTTCAGGAATGGTCAGAAAAATGGCAGCTGTGCTTTAATCCAACAAAGTGTAAGGTATTACACCTGGGAAACAGTAATCCCAAAATAACGTATTCACTTGGTGGAGTTCAACTAAACCCAGTACTGGAGGAAAGGGACTTGGGTGTTACGATACGGTCAGACATGAAATTCTCTGAGCATTGTAAACAGGTTGCAAGGAAGGCCCATGGTGTCCTATCGATGATCTATCGAACTTTTGCAAGTAGAGATAGGGACGTGATAATCCCATTATATAAGGCTTATGTTAGACCACACTTGGAATACTGTGTTCAAGTATGGAGACCGCACCTAAAGAAAGACATCGAGCTTCTTGAAAGGGTGCAACGAAGGGTAACTCGCCTGGTAAGATCGGCAAAAGGGCGTCCTTATGAAGAAAGACTTCGAATATGTGGGTTGCAGAGTTTGGAAACTAGACACCTTAGAGGAGATTTGATTGAGGTGTTTAAGGCTGTGAGAGGCATCAGTAAAATGAATGAGGACAAAATTTTCAAGATTATAAATGATGCTAGAACTAGGGGACATAAATTCAAGTTACGGGGGGAAATGTTTAGATTGGACTGCAGGAAGTTTTATTTTAGCCAGCGAGTTATAAATTACTGGAATAAGTTGCCTTCATGGGTGGTAGAGGCCGACAGTTTGGGGAAATTCAAAGGTCATCTGGATAGTACTTTCGGGTAGGGAAGCGCATAGGATGATAGGATTCATTTCCTTTTTATTTATTTTTTATTTTATTATTATTTTTTTATTTATTAATTATTATTATTTAGTTATTTATTTATTTTTTGTTTTTATCATTGTTTTGTTCGGATTTGTTTTTTTTTTTTTTTGGCTGGTGCAGCATAAGCCATAGGCTTTCTTGCACCATACGGCCGTTACTAATACTAATACTAAATACTAATCTGACCATAACCCGATGAATTTGTGTTAATTAAAAGGATATGGTAAAGTTGCGACAAACGTTAGAGAAAGTTAATGCTTTATAGGAGGGAAATTTTACGTAAATTAAGAAATCTGACACTTATAGAATGTATTTCGTACCAAAGGTACAAATTAAAGTAGATCACAGCTTGTCCAACTTTTCGACTCGACCCGTCTGCCTAAAGCCTGAACGCGAATGACTTTATCCTGCGCCACACTCGATGCAGTATGAATAATATTTATTTGCGACATCATCCATCTATGGATGGTGGACTTGGCTTCGGCTTATGTCCAGTGGTTTGTTTATTTGGTTCTCGCGAGTGACACGAGATGGTGCCACTATCTGCCTGAGCCATCACTCCGACCTTGCTTTCCTAACTTGCGCGATCTTTTTTTTTTTTTTTTTTCATTTAATATTATTATCATATCGGTCTCCCAGCATAATAGTGCTGCGTTCGCTTCCACTAATGCGGGATTCGAACCCGGGTCCATCAGGCTAGTAGTCCAGTGTGTTAACCACCGAGCTGCTGCTGCTACTGCTACTACTACTACTACAATAATAATAATAATACAATACAATTTTATTTATCAAGAGAATTCGTTTACAATAAATGAACTTGTTAAGAAAGGTAAATTTCTTGACAACAAGTTGTAGTTCTTCCTTTACAAGTTTTGTACAAATTTGTTATCTTACAGAAAAGACTATGAAGTCACTACACATAGTATATTTCACACTGTAAACAGAGGTAGTTTATCTGCATATCAATTCTAATCTACTGTGTCATTGAGTATCAAGAATTTTCTTATTAGGAATTTTAATTTGGAGATGGGATAACTTCTCCTGAGCCTGAAATCAATGCTAGCCAACAAGTTGTTTATTAGATTCATTGTGTGCCTATCTCCAAATCTATTTAGTATCCTAGGGTGAGGCAAAGTGATTGCTTTTGGGTTCCTTAAATTATGTGAGACATTTCTTTGCAGATTCGACTCTTCAAAAATAGTGTTAAGATTTTTTAAGAATAGATTTAACTTTAGTTTTTGAACTGGATACAATATTTTATGTTTCAACAAAAATTGCCTTCTCTTATTCAGGTCATTCCAAGAGTTTCTCCCCATTACAAGTTTTAGAATCCTATTCATTAAGTTGTCTATTGCCCTTATTTCTGTTTTATTTGCTCGTGCCCATATATTTACTAAATAATTGAGTTGGGAGTCCACTAATGCATAATATAAGGTTACTTTTGTTCTAAGATTTAACTTATTCTTAATGTAGTAGAAAAAGTACACATAAAATCTCATTTTTTTGTACAAGTTTGTTATATCCAACTTGGACTGTAGTCGATCCATAACCCAAGGTAACAATGATTTGAGACTTCTTCCACAGTTAGACATTCGCAATTCTGGAAATTCTGTTCATGTAGGCAATCATGTTTGTGCAATTTTATAGAGGGTTGAATGTCCAAGGTTTGATGAGG
The DNA here is from genome assembly GCF_048544385.1 of Mastigoproctus giganteus. Taxonomy (NCBI): domain Eukaryota; kingdom Metazoa; phylum Arthropoda; class Arachnida; order Uropygi; family Thelyphonidae; genus Mastigoproctus; species Mastigoproctus giganteus. The sequence continues at coordinate 76,250,223 of NC_143587.1, read as the reverse complement.
AGGCCTTATTACCAAAAATTTAGTTTTTTCAAAGCTGAGTGCTAATTTATTATCGTGCAGCCAAGATTGTAAATGTATTGCATCCTGTTGTAAATCATTTGCCATTTTTGTTAGGTCCTTTCCTATTGTATATAAGATTATATCATCTGCATAAATTTTTATAAAGGAGTTCTTAATTACTTCGAATATGTCATTTATATAGATGTTGAACATGATTGGCCCAGCATGAGTGCCCTGAGGTACTCCTCTCTTTACATTATAAGATTTCCCCTTTGTATTTTCTACTTCTACTGTTATTTTTCTCTTGGTTAAATAATTTGCTAGTAGTTGATTGAGTCTTCCCCTTATTCCATATTTCAGTAATTTCTGTTGCAATATTGGGATATCAATTAGGTCATATGCTTTGGTCAAATCTATAAATAAAATCAATATGAAGTTATTGTTGTTTAAATGTAAGTTTAGAGAGTCTATTAAGTTCTCTAATAATGTCTGTGTGCTCTTGCCCTTCTGATATGAGAATAGAGAGCTGTTTAACAGTCCATATTGATGTAAATTTTTATATTTAATATATTTTATATTTAAATATTTGCTTATATGGGAAAATATATAATTTTCTATTATCTTATTTAAAACTGACTGTATTGTTATTGGTCTGTAGTTGCAAAAGTCATCTGGTGGTCCCTTTTTATATATAGGAATTATCTTAAATGACAGTAAGTTTGTAGGATAGCTTCCCGACTCTAACATCCGTGCTAATAGCTCTACCAAGAGAACAGAGAACTGTTCTTTGTTTTTCTTTACTTCGGTTACTGTAATACAGTCCAGTCCGTAAGATTTGTTGTTCTTTAATTGTTCTATAATTTTAAGAATCTCAGTATAATGTGGAGCTAAGACTACACAAGAGTTCATTATCTGAGGAAGCCTATCTTGTTGAGTAAAGGAATTTTGGCAATAATGTATTAAATATCTGTTGAGATCTAATACAGCTTTGGCAAACCTATTTGCAGCCTCATATTGTTTGTTTGCACCAGAAATCTGTTCTACTAGTGTTTTAATTTGGTTTCCCCTTGACTTTTTCTTCCTTGTACTTAACATGTTATTTATAATGCTCCATTTATCCTTTTGTGTTATCTGCTTATCCATGAAAAGATGATTGTAATAAGTGTTTTTTTGCTTTTTTATCATACCTGTCACTTTATTTCTGAGTGTTTTATAATTGTGATAATGTTCTTTCTTTGATGGACAATTTCTATACTGCCTGTAATATTTATCCCTTTGTACCATTAGTTCTTCTATTTCTTTAGTCATCCAAGGTTTCCTAAGCTTATTCCTGCTACTCCCAGTGTTTGTGTTGTTGGCTGTGTGATTAACTTTTCTCTCGGTATTAAACCTCCAATTGTTTATAATTTGTATTATCTTATTTGAAAAAACATTTACATTTGTTGTGTATGATGCTTGCTCTTGTATTAACAAGTTTCCTATGTTCTGTTTCAGTTTCCCTGTTGATAAATAATTTTTCTTCATAGCATTTGTTAATTTTTTTTCTTCACATGGGTGTTGTTTTGAATACATATCTACTATTAGTATACATGTTCTGTGATCTGAAAGTTGATTTAATAGTATGTAGGAATTAGCATACTTCAACTTGATATTTGTAATTAGGTGGTCCAAACAAGAGCTGACTGTTCTATTACCCTCGATCCTTTGTTGTCTAGTTATTCCAATTAAGGTATGTTCAAATCCATAATTGTTTAAGATTGCAGAGTATCTGGGTATCACATTATCAGTTACATCGGCTAGTAAATTAATATTAAAATCTCCTACTAGTATGGTCTTATCTGTTTGTATGTCATCCCATTGCAAAATAATGTTTTCTAATTCTATTAGGAAGCTGTTTATTGAATCTGATGGTGGCCTGTAAAAAGCACAAATCATGAATGTGTTTTCTGGGTCTTCTCCTAATAATTTGACACAGCAGTTTTCACAAGACTGAGTTAAGTGGTAAACCTGTATTGCCCTAAAGCATGTTCTATAGTATATTATTATTCCTCCACCCCTTCTCAACTCTCTCAATATATAGACCTTATCATAACCTTGTATGTTATAATTGGAAATTTCCTCACTTTTTATGTTAACCTCCGTTAAAACTATACAAGAGATAAATTCTTTCATTGGATTTATATATTGCAAGAAGTTAAACCAATTTTTTCTTAGTGACCTGATATTTAGAGCTACCATAAAGAATTGTTTTTTATCAATTATAAGAGCTTGAATATTTTGATTATTTATAAAATGTAAAGGTGAATTGTAAATCTGTGATTCCTCAAAAAGCATACCTGATGTCTTAATTTTACCTTAAATCTAGATTTCTGAAAATTTCAATTATTCACAATAAAAGAGTCTATATTATAAACTGCAAATCCTTTGAACTCTGAATTCTAATGGCTCTTGAAGATTCATTCTTCTTCACATAAATTTTGCCATGTTTTAGCCATAAAAATTTGTAACTGTGAGTTCTTGTTAGTTGTTTCGTTTCCCAAAACAATTGCTTGAGGTGGGCTGTTAAGTGGTCATTTATGTAGATTGGGCTATTGCTATTGTTCTGATATATGTGATTTGCTGTTAGTTGGATCTCCTTTGCTTTTCTCATCCATATTTCCTTTGCCACATGGTTTGAAAACTTCACAATTAGTGTTGGCTTGTCTTTTGTTTTCTTACTGTTTGGTATGTAATAGTGTTCTATTTCTTTGTTGTTCTGTAGTTTCAATGCAAGTCCTAGCTGCTGTATAACAAGCTCTAGATCTTGGCCTGTTAATCCAGTTAATCCTACAATTTCTACGTTATTCGCTAACAACTGCTGCTCTATCGAGTCTATCCTTATGTTAAGCAAGTTGGAATTTTCCTCATTTTGCTTGAATGAGGCTTCCAGCTCCGCAATTCTTTTACCGATTGCTGTGTTGGCGTCCTGTAGTTTGCTTATGCTTTTTTGTATTCTGTCAAAGGAATCTGAGACAAAAGAGATCGATTTCTTTATATCTTCTACTTCTGTCTTCTGGTCTTCCATTTGCTTCTTTATTGGTACTATGTCTTTTAGTAAATCCAGCAAATGGATTTTACTGGATAGCTTTCTCAGCACGTCTTCCATATTAAGGGTGTTCGCCTGCTTTTGTGTAGCTTCTAAGTCTTCGTTCACTTCTTTTGGTGAATGCAGCAAGTCGTGAAATTCTTCTGCCGAGTAGGAAATTTCACTTCTTTCTTCCCTCTCTTCTTTCCTGCACAATATACACCTCCACTGCTGTTTCTTTTGTTTCGCCATTCCTTTATAGGTTGCTTCTTTCAATGAGCATCTGTAATGGTACCCATTGTTGCAGCCATGACACACCACCTCCTGCACGTGCAGCGGTAGGTTGCACTTTTTGCATATATTTTGATTCATTTTTGCAGAACTTTGGAGTAGTCAATACAAGACGTTTCAGATAAAGCACTTTCACAAAATAAATAACAAAAGAATGAATTTAACAACTTACAACTAGCAAATATTTCCAATTTTCTCTTGGAGCGTTGATACAGTACACATGCTATCACTAGCCCTCTAGTTATTATTATTATAATAATAATAAAAAAATAATAATAATACAATTTTATTTATCAAGAGAATTCGTTTACAATAAATGAACTTGTTAAGAAAAGTAAATTTCTTGACAACAAGTTGTAGTTCTTCCTTTACAAGTTTTGTACAAATTTGTTATCTTACAGAAAAGACTATGAAGTCACTACACATAGTATATTCCACACTGTAAACAGAGGTAGTTTATCTGCATATCAATTCTAATCTACTGTGTCATTGAGTATCAAGAATTTTCTTATTAGGAATTTTAATTTGGAGATGGGATAACTTCTCCTGAGCCTGAAATCAATGCTAGCCAACAAGTTGTTTATTACATTCATTGTGTGCCTATCTCCAAATCACATTCGAGGTTGGCATTCGAGGTGAGCGGACGCGCTTAGACAGGGCTCCTCAGTTAAGTGGTTTACTTTTGGATAGTGCTTTTAAATATTTGATTTATTTAGATATTGTTGGATTATTTTGTTATAGGTTTTCCTGTAACTGTTTGATTTTAATAATATTATAGATATAATTTTTTAAAGTTACTTTCATTGATATTTATTTAATATTATAATGGTAGTTACGAGATCTGCCTTAAACACGTCACAGGGTATCGTGACTCACACGGAAATAGCAGATGGCGATTTACGGGTGAGTCATGATTTAATCCGTTGTGGAACCTGTGGAATGTTTTCCAAGGTCGACCTGGTGACTAATCCTACCTCACCTGGGGATTCTTTTCTTTGTGATCGATGTAAGGAGTGCACCGATCTTAAATTACAATTTGGTGCACTGAGGGAACAATTTGAGTCCCTGAAAAAACGAGTGCTTGCCCTCGAAAATAATGCATCTGGGAGCTCGTCAGGGACTCAAAACTCCAGCAATCTACCAAGTGATGCACACCCGATTCGAGCCTCAAAACAGAAAAACCAAGTGCAAACTACTCTGGTTAAAAAGGACATTGTATTATTAGGAGACTCCATTGTCAGGGAAACGGGGAATATTTTTTGTAATAAAGATAGGTGGAGGAGAACCAGGGTATGTCTGCCGGGAGCAACTATTGATGATGTCACCAACAGACTGTCAGATTTTAAAGGGGGTAAAGAAAATATTATTATTCATGTGGGGACAAACGATATTAAACGTACACGATCTGACGATTTGTTGGAAAAATACAGGACCATGCTGAGGAAATGTCGCGAGCTAGGCCATAATGTCTATGTGTCTGCAATTCTGCCCAGACACGATAGGAGGGATTATATGTTAAGAGCCTTGTGGATTAACTCAAGACTTGAAGGAATCTGCAAGGCTTTAGGGGGTAAATTTCTATCAGCATGGCCCACACTTGTAGGTAGAAGGAATTTGTTTTGTAGAGACGGGATACACTTAAACAAAGGTGGTGCAAAAGTTTTTGCCAGTATTATTGAGGATACCTTAAAGGTTCAGGGAAACTGCTAGTTAGGGGGGATGTGGGTAATACTGACACGCGTTTATCTGATAATATTGGTCAAAGTAACTCTTGCACATACCTCAAGAGTTCTTATCTGTTACCCCAACTGGACGTATTATCTAGATGTTCTGGGGGCACAAACGTTTCACGTGGGCGGGTAGCTAATGCCAGGGAAGAGAGCCTAAAAAACTTCAAGGGTTGTGTTAGGGTTGTTAAATATACAAGAACAGTAAATCTTAATTGTTTATACAGTAACGTTAGAAGTGTCGTCAATAAAATGAGCGAATTCGAACTGCTGGTTAAAACAAGTAACGCGGACATAATAGGGCTTACAGAGACGTGGTGCCACCCGGAAATTGGCGATGATGAGTTTCAGTACGGCTTGTATAATGTATTTAGGAAGGATAGGTTAGATAGAAGGGGTGGTGGGGTAATGCTTCTTATCAGAAGCAGCCTGAGTGCGACGATAGCTTTCCCGGATTCAGACGTTTCACATGCTAGTACAGAGTCTGTATGGTGTGAGATAGTTGGAAACAAAGGTATAATGCGAGTAGGAGTAATCTACAGACCAGGTGATTGTGAAGATTATGACAAAAGCCTCTACATGCAAATGGAATGGGCAAGTAAGCGTCAATGCCTTATTATGGGTGATTTCAATCTGCCTCTAATTGATTGGAGTAAATGGGAAGGAAACTCGACATGGGGAACAAAATTTTTAAATCAACTAGATGACTGTTATTTGTATCAACATGTCAGGGAAAGTACTAGAGAAAAGAATATCCTAGACCTCATCATCACCCATGAATCAGATGACATAACAGGGCTGACAGTAAAGGAACCAGTAGCAGGAAGTGATCACGGAGTTCTACGGTGGATGATGACGAGAGAGGAAGCAGAAGTAAAAGGCAAAGGAATGGGTTTTAATTTCAGAAAAGGAAATTACGATGCCTTAAGGTACTACATGGCCTCTATTAACTGGGTAGATATCGCGCAGAGAATGAATACAATTGAACTGTGGTACGCTTTTAAAACATTAATCACAGATGCCTTGAATGCGTATATACCATTAAAAAAATACTCCACGAGAAGGGTTCCAAGTTGGATGAATAGTGAAGTTGCCACATTACTTGAGCAGAAAAAGGTGGCATGGAAAAGTTACAGAGCAATAAAAAGTACTGAAGCCTATAACAGCTACAAGGTGATGTGTAATAGAGCCACAGAAAAGGTTCGACAGGCAAAGGCAGTTTATGAGAAATCACTAGCAAACAGAGCAAAGAGGGGGGATAAAGAATTCTTCACATATATAAATGCCAAGAAGAGCAGGACAAACCAGATCGGACCTTTATGTAAGGGAAAGGGGATAGTAATAAATACACCAGCTGCCGTTGCAGATGAACTCAACAGTTATTTTGCATCGATATTTACAAATGAAAAGCCTTTTGTGGCAAAGGGAAATTGTGGGTGCGAAGTTAAAAAATATGTAATTAATGATATTGAAATTTCGCAAGATTATTTAATGAAAAAACTTTCGAGCCTACAGACCAGTAAGGCTCCTGGAGTTGATGGAATATACCCTATAATCTTAAGAGAGGCGGCAAGCGAGTGCATTGAACCATTGAGGCTAATTATGCGAGCATCATTAGACTCTGGGGAGATTCCCTTGGATTGGAAAAGTGCAAATGTATCTCCCATACATAAGGGTGGCTCTAAAAGTGAAGTTGGAAATTATCGACCTGTCAGTCTGACTTCAGTAGTAGGGAAAATCATGGAGGCAATGATCAAGGGTGGAATTCAGGATCATTTGGATCGAATTGAAATTCTCAAGGATACTCAGCATGGTTTCGTAAAGGGAAAATCATGTTTAACAAATCTGGTTCGCTATTTCGAAAGGGTCACTCACGAGCTGGATTTAGGGAATAATTTCGACATTGTTTATTTAGATTTCAGCAAAGCTTTTGACTCAGTCCCACATGAGCGGTTGCTTTATAAGCTGGAACAGGTTGGAATCACTGGGAAAATCCTTAGATGGATAGAAGGATGGCTTCAGGGCAGGAGGCAGAGGGTTGTGATAAATGGCTATTCCTCAGATTGGGTTGATGTAAGAAGTGGGGTTCCCCAAGGATCAGTATTAGGACCACTGTTGTTTTTAATTTTCATAAACGACATTGATGAAGGGATAGAGGGCGTGATGTCTAAATTTGCAGATGATGTTAAAATTGGTAGAGTAGTTAATGATCACTGTCAAGCTGAGCTTCTTCAGAGAGACCTAGATAGACTTCAGGAATGGTCAGAAAAATGGCAGCTGTGCTTTAATCCAACAAAGTGTAAGGTATTACACCTGGGAAACAGTAATCCCAAAATAACTTATTCACTTGGTGGAGTTCAACTAAAGCCAGTACTGGAGGAAAGGGACTTGGGTGTTACGATACGGTCAGACATGAAATTCTCTGAGCATTGTAAACAGGTTGCAAGGAAGGCCCATGGTGTCCTATCAATGATCTATCGAACTTTTGCAAGTAGAGATAGGGACGTGATAATCCCATTATATAAGGCTTATGTTAGACCACACTTGGAATACTGTGTTCAAGTATGGAGACCGCACCTGAAGAAAGACATCGAGCTTCTTGAAAGGGTGCAAAGAAGGGTAACTCGCCTGGTGAGATCGGCAAAAGGGCGTCCTTATGAAGAAAGACTTCGAATATGTGGGTTGCAGAGTTTGGAAACTAGACACCTTAGAGGAGATTTGATTGAGGTGTTTAAGGCTCTGAGAGGCATCAGTAAAATGAATGAGGACAAAATTTTCAAGATTACAAATGATGCTAGAACTAGGGGACATAAATTCAAGTTACGGGGGGAAATGTTTAGATTGGATTGCAGGAAGTTCTATTTTAGCCAGCGAGTTATAAATTACTGGAATAAGTTGCCTTCATGGGTGGTAGAGGCCGACAGTTTGGGGAAATTCAAAGGTCATCTGGATAGTACTTTCGGGTAAGGGAAGCACATAGGTTTAATTTCCTTTTTATTTATTTTTTATTTTATTAATTATTATTATTTATTTATTTTTTTTTTTTTTTGTTTTTATCATTGTTTTGTTCGGATTTATATTTTTTTTTATTATTTTTTATTTTTATTTTTATTTTTTTTTTTTTTGGCTGGTGCAGCATAAGCCATAGGCTTTCTTGCACCATGCGGCCGTTACTAATACTAATACTAATACTATTTAGTATCCTAGGGTGAGGCAAAGTAATTGCTTTTGGGTTCCTTAAATTATGTGAGACATTTATTTGCAGATTCGACTCTTCAAAAATAGTGTTAAGATTTTTTAAGAATAGATTTAACTTTAGTTTTTGAACTGGATACAGTATTTTATGTTTCAACAAAAATTGCCTTCTCTTATTCAGGTCATTCCAAGAGTTTGTCCCCATTAAAAGTTTCAGAATCCTATTCATTAAGTTGTCTATTGCCCTTATTTCTGTTTTATTTGCTCGTGCCCATATATTTACTAAATAATTGAGTTGGGAGTCCACTAATGCATAATATAAGGTTACTTTTGTTCTAAGATTTAACTTATTCTTAATGTAGTAGAAAAAGTACACATAAAATCTCATTTTTCTGTACAAGTTTGTTATATCCAACTTAGACTGTAGTCGATCCATAACCCAAGGTAACAATGATTTGAGACTTCTTCCACAGTTAGACATTCGCAATTCTGGAAATTCTGTTCATGTAGGCAATCATGTTTGTGCAATTTTATAGAGGGTTGAATGTCCAAGGTTTGATGAGGAGGCCTTATTACCAAAAATTTAGTTTTTTCAAATCTGAGTGCTAATTTATTATCATGCAGCCAAGATTGTAAATGTATTACATCCTGTTGTAAATCATTCGCCATTTTTGTTAGGTCCTTTCCTATTGTATATAAGATTATATCATCTGCATAAATTTTTATAAAGGAGTTCTTAATTACTTCGAATATGTCATTTATATAGATGTTGAACATGATTGGCCCAGCATGAGTGCCCTGAGGTACTCCTCTCTTTACATTATAAGATTTCCCCTTTGTATTTTCTACTTCTACTGTTATTTTTCTCTTGGTTAAATAATTTGCTAGTAGTTGATTGAGTCTTCCCCTTATACCATATTTCAGTAATTTCTGTTGCAATATTGGGATATCAATTAGGTCATATGCTTTGGTCAAATCTATAAATAAAATCAATATGAAGTTATTGTTGTTTAAATGTAGGTTTAGAGAGTCTATTAAGTTCTCTAATAATGTCTGTGTGCTCTTGCCCTTCTGATATGAGAATAGAGAGCTGTTTAACAGTCCATATTGATGTAAATATTTGCTTATATGGGAAAATATATAATTTTCTATTATCTTATTTAAAACTGACTGTATTGTTATTGGTCTGTAGTTGCAAAAGTCATCTGGTGGTCCCTTTTTATATATAGGAATTATCTTAAATGACAGTAAGTTTGTAGGATAGCTTCCCGACTCTAACATCCGTGCTAATAGCTCTACCAAGAGAACAGAGAACTGTTCTTTGTTTTTCTTTACTTCGGTTACTGTAATACAGTCCAGTCCGTAAGATTTGTTGTTCTTTAATTGTTCTATAATTTTATGAATCTCAGTATAATGTGGAGCTAAGACTACACAAGAGTTCATTATCTGAGGAAGCCTATCTTGTTGAGTAAAGGAATTTTGGCAATAATGTATTAAATATCTGTTGAGATCTAATACAGCTTTGGCAAACCTATTTGCAGCCTCATATTGTTTGTTTGCACCAGAAATCTGTTCTACTAGTGTTTTAATTTGGTTTCCCCTTGACTTTTTCTTCCTTGTACTTAACATGTTATTTATAATGCTCCATTTATCCTTTTGTGTTATCTGCTTATCCATGAAAAGATGATTGTAATAAGTGTTTTTTTGCTTTTTTATCATACCTGTCACTTTATTTCTGAGTGTTTTATAATTGTGATAATGTTCTTTCTTTGATGGACAATTTCTATACTGCCTGTAATATTTATCCCTTTGTACCATTAGTTCTTCTATTTCTTTAGTCATCCAAGGTTTCCTAAGCTTATTCCTGCTACTCCCAGTGTTTGTGTTGTTGGCTGTGTGATTAACTTTTCTCTCGGTATTAAACCTCCAATTGTTTATAATTTGTATTATCTTATTTGAAAAAACATTTACATTTGTTGTGTATGATGCTTACTCTTGTATTAACAAGTTTCCTATGTTCTGTTTCAGTTTCCCTGTTGATAAATAATTTTTCTTCATAGCATTTGTTAATTTTTTTTCTTCACATGGGTGTTGTTTTGAATACATATCTACTATTAGTATACATGTTCTGTGATCTGAAAGTTGATTTAATAGTATGTAGGAATTAGCATACTTCAACTTGATATTTGTAATTAGGTGGTCCAAACAAGAGCTGACTGTTCTATTACCCTCCATCCTTTGTTGTCTAGTTATTCCAATTAAGGTATGTTCAAATCCATAATTGTTTAAGATTGCAGAGTATCTGGGTATCACATTATCAGTTACATCGGCTAGTAAATTAATATTAAAATCTCCTACTAGTATGGTCTTATCTGTTTGTATGTCGTCCCATTGCAAAATAATGTTTTCTAATTCTATTAGGAAGCTGTTTATTGAATCTGATGGTGGCCTGTAAAAAGCACAAATCATGATAATAATAATAATATTAATTATTATTAATATTACTTTATATTGTGATATTATTAAATTAATAATATCACAATAATAATAATAATAATAATAATAAATTCTCTTGATAAAAATAAAATTGATAAAAAAATTGTATTATTATTTATTTTTTTTTTCCATTTCAGCTGCTGCGTATTTCAGTATTTCCTCTTGCTCTTTCTCCTCTGGTTTGGCGGTGGTATGTTCTTCCTCCTCTGGTTCCATATTCTTTATCCTTTGTAGTTTATCGCTCACGCCCTGCTTGATTTTTTCCAAGATTGCAGGAGCTATTAGGTTCTTCGTGACGACAGTCCTTCTCTGGTCCGCTATTCTCTGCTTGGTGACCTGAATATCCGGGAATCGTTCCAGCCACTTGGTATGTAGTCTCGCCCTGTAAGTTGTCATATCGGTCTCCAGCTCTGTTATTTCGTAGTATGCTTGCATGATGTACGTGTTCATTTCGATGCTCCACTTCATGCGTTGGCATTTTCTCCCTTCCTGAGTGGTCACTAGCACAGTTGCTCAGGAAGCACTTCCAGTTGGTGGGGCTGGATGGTCTTGCCCTTCTCTTGTGGTAGTCATACGGGGGACAGCGCCACTCGCTCCACTGTCTTCCTCGGGAGACCGTCTCTGATTTTTCGAACCGACCCCTCTGCGTAAGGCCAGAACGCGAGTGACTTTATCTTGCGCCACACTCGATGCAGTATGATTAATATATCTCTGCGACATCATCCATTATTGGAGGTGGACCTGTTTAGCTTCGGCTTATGTCCAGTTGTAGTTCTCGCGAGTGGTGAGTTTTGGAACAGGCTTCCATCTTTTGTGGAAGTGGATGGGTTGAATAAATTCAAACAAATATTGGATGGTACGGATGAGTGAGCTGTGTAAGTTTTTTTTTTTTTTTTTTTTGGCTGATGCTATATAAGCTTGCTTTCTTGCATCATTTGCCATTTCTGCTATTTCTACTACTTCTACTATCTTCAAACAATTTATAGGAACCCTAGCAGATCGGTTGGAATAATGTTAACCACTATTATAAAATTATTCTCCAGAATGCTGCGCTGTGCAGACGTGATAAAATCTCGTGGAGGTTATTTTGATTTAAAAGCCAGTACAGTTTCAATATTATTCATTTCAATATTTTTGCCTTAAATTTTTCAATGCTTAATAAAAATCCTTAAAATATTTTGTAGTGTTTTGCTGTTTTATGTTAAACATGACAGTGTCATGGCTAATTCTAAAAAAAACCCATTAAACTGTTGTCATACGCTGTGATTCCAAACTTTTAGGCAGGAGTGTATGTGTGAATATGCTATTAAGAAAACAGACATCGTTTACCATGCAGTTTTTATTTTTGCAAACACGTACTACGTATTACTGAGTAGAAATAATTATGTTTTATTCTTAACATTTTGAAATTCTCTTCCGGTTGTGGTCTCTCCTCTTGCAGCTTATCCGAAGCATTTCTGCAATAACAGTAAAAAGAATATTATTTCTGAAGTTATCATTATTTGCTAATTTATGATACTTTTCACAAGGTTGAAAAATATTATAAATTCGCAAATAATTATTATTGGTTTTTATATTTTGGTGTATATCTAAAAATTATTGCAGATATGAAAACAAAGCGCTTAGGAACAAATTTATACAAAAAAATAAGCATAGAAAAGAAAGTTAAAAAATAATAAAAAGGTCATAAAATGAAACGAAATTAATATAAACTGAGCAGGTGCCCAGGAGTTGGCCAACTATGTTCTTATATTTTCTTGTAATTTAGGTTTAATTGGCATAGGTACTGTAGCCAAACTATGCCTGTTATCTCTTATTTATATAAGAAATGGAAAACATATTATTGAGATTAAGGCATTTAAGTAATCGAAGAATCAATCAGATATATTTTCCTCTGTCTATCCTCTATTGTGATTAAATTCTAAATCTCCCTCGAATTCTAAGGTGTGTTTAAATATTACTGTAATAGAGAGAGAGATGGAAGGCACAGTCAATCATCTCGAAGTAGAATGGTTAGCAAAGTATAAACTGGCGATGTTGGTGACCCTGAAAGGATAATATTATACACGACGCTGATGATCTTTTATTTAATAATCCTCTATGACAGTGGCTTACACATTCTGGTCTCCAAGATGGAATTCCTCTTTGTGGTAATTATGTGAGCCACGAATAAGTGACATAACAAACACGATACCGTCTCAGATGGCACACTAATTCTGAGTAAAAAGTTTGTATAAATGTTTTTTATCTGTAGTATTTCTCTTCTGGAAGCCGAAATATAATCAGTTGTTCTTCGAGGATTGTGCGCAGACAGACCGACAGGTTATTAATTTAATTAACTAATTAGAGATTTTTAGTTTTATGTTTAATCTGCATATTTTGATATTTAGAAGAGCAAAATTTGCTGAAACCTCAAAATTTGTTGAATGCTCATATTTTAACTTTCTTTCTTAGATCAGCCGGTATCGTTTCGCAAGCTTCTAACGTATTATCCTAGCCACTTGTTCATGTCTGTGAGTGTACAACATCTGGGTGATCACACTGCAACCTGCTGTAATGTGCTGGATGGTTTCTAGGTACAGGTGGCATAGTCGACATGTGTCATCTGTAACCCCGGGGTCCTGGGCAATCTATTTTCTGTAGTTAGTAGCAGTAATAGTAATAAAGACACGTCATGCAAGAAAGTGTATCAGCTTATGTAGCATCAGCCCAAAAAAAATTTCACGCATCTATTCCCTCTAAAAGTTTGTCGAGTTCTCCTTGAATTTATTTAAGCTATCAACTTCGACAACGGCAGATGGAAGTTTGTTCCAGCAATTAACCACCCACTGGCTACAGGCACATTTCCGCACACCTATTCTACAACTGTCTTTCCACAATTTGAATATATACCCCCCTCAGGTTCGTAATCTGAGCGAGCGGAAAACTCCGATCAGAATTCAGCGTGCTCAACCCATTCAAGGCCTTATACACTTCAATCAGATCAACTCGCAGGTGCCTAATCTCCAGACACTGCAATTTCTAGAACTTAAGCCTTTCTTGGTAAGAGGACCCCTTCGTTCACCTCACCAATCTTTTTGCCCTTTTCTGTACACGCTCAAGCAACTGTACATCCTTCATAAAAATGAGGCCTCCAGACCTGTACACAAGGCGTGGCCTGACCATTGCCCTATACAAAGAGATAATTACTTCCTTTTCCCTCCTATCAAAATTCCTGTATATCATGGACAATACCACATGAGCTGCTCCGCCAGCCTGTCTGCATTGCTCAGAAAACATCATATCTGACTGCACAATTATTCCCGTATATTTTTCATTTTCTACCACACAGTTCGTACATTTCTCTAGAGTTACATTTACCCATATGTAGTACTTTGCATTTATCAATGTTAAACTTCAGTTGCCATTTCTCAGCCCATCTGTCCAAATTTTCTAGATCCTGTTGCAGTAGCACACTTCTATTACTGTCATTAACAACCCTGCTAACCTTGGTATCATCTCTAAACTTCGACATTATGCCTGATATATCTTCATCAATATCATTGAGAAATATACAAAACAACAGTGGGCCCAACACCGAATGCTGTGATACTCCACTAATAACATTACTCCACGAAGAGCAGTGTCATTGATTACCACTCTCTCTTCTTCCACTCAACCACCCTTTTATCCATTGTAGCAATTTACCCTTAATACCATTCTGCTCCAATTTGTACAGTAGTCTTCCATGTGCAACAGTGCCAAAAGCTTTCTTGAAATCCAAATATATGATATCAAAATTATTTTTTGCATCTAGTTCCTTATATGTAACCACATCATAGTATCCAATCAAATTTGTTAGACACGACTTTCCCTTAACAAACCCATGCTGTGTCTGAATTATTGCTGCAGTCTTGTCTAGATGATGCTGCAATGCATCTTTAACCAGTGACTCCATTATTTTCCCTGGAACGGAAGTTAAACTGACTGGTCTCTAATTACTCGTGTCACCCTTAATCCCCCTTTGTGAATTGGAATACATTTGCATATCTCCAGTCCGTGGGGACTTCCCCTGTGCCCAAGGATGCTCTCATAATCATGGCTAAGAGTTTGCTTACTTCTTTTGCCGCCTATATATATATATATATATATATATATATATAAAATTTTTAAACTCTGGATTGGGATTCCAGAGGGTTTTTTTTTTTTTTTGTCTCATAACCTGAGACCTTATGCGTCCATCTACTGGAACTGGCCCGCCTTCCCGTGGTGGGGACGAGTAGCTTGATGCAGCCTTCCTGGTGACAGCTGCTTCTAGGTAGCCAAGAGGTCTGCATAACACAACAATGCAACGTGCATTAACTACACGAACATTACACTATTACACGCTGGCCTGTTTTGCAGTGTTTGTTCAACTTACAAAGAAACGAGGTGGATTTGAACGGACGTTCTAGGAGCCACCCTACCTATATACACACATGTCCTGATCGCCTTCTCTTGTTCGATGAGGTTAGTCAGTCCCCTCCCTCCTTCCTTTAGGAATAAGGTCAATCTCTCGATAACCGACTTAGGGTGGTGTTAGTAGCTCTTGGTCATCATTACGTGATCGATCTCATAATCTCCTCCAGGTCAGTGTGGTTCCAATCTATGATCCTAAAGGAGTACTTTAGTACTGCGACTGCATAAGTGTTTATGGCTGTAACCACGCTCCCGCCATTCAACTTTGATTTTAACATGCTTTCGAGTCACTGATGGTACTTCTCAGTGGGGCGGGCCTTTGTCTCCCTGTGTCCTAACTGGTGGGCCTGCATTATCCCAATAGATATTTGTATGTCTCTCCCTCTATCGTGGCTTCAATATCTTCACCGGCCGTCAGCTGATAATTTAGTCCGACTGGATGTCTTTAATGCAATTCTTGAGTCTTGCGTATTTCTAAGCCAAATTGCATCCTGATGTCAGTTCTCAACTCTTCGGTGATCCGGAGTAGTTGTTGGAGTTGATTCTCAGTTGCGGCATAGGGTTTGATATCATTCATGCGAATCAGGTGAAAACACCTGATTCGCCTGATGCAATAGGTACATGGATAAAAAAAAAATAAAAGATTTACAGGTTTTTCCTCCCTTCTTTTAAAGCAGCGTTTCCTAAACTGGGGTCCTCAGACCAGTTCTAAAGGGTCCGCGAAAGGTTTAGAAAGGGTATCAGGTAATATATACATATCAAGGGCTATCTTTTCTTCATGTCCAATTTTCCTGTAGAAAACTCTTTGGTTTTCATCAATTATTATTATTCTGTTGTCTGTTTTCCCCTGTAACAGCGAAATCTCTTGCTGAATTTCTTGTAGAAGTCTCTTGCAGTAGTTTCTGCAGTAGTTGCTTGTAAAGGTAGTCTTCGATCCTCTAATTATAGTTCTAGTGTTTGCTGTGGATGTTTTTTTCCCTTGTGGATGAGCTTCACTTTTCCAACCAGCTTCTTACTTCTATTAACCCGATGTATTGGGTCAGTTGGCCTATCTTCACTTTTATCTCCTCCCAGGCTGGTGATTTCTTTTCTTTGTATTTTATGTTATGTTGAGCCCTGGTTTCCCTTCCGTCTTTTAAAATCCTTGATTTCGAAGGTAGAAATTAGTCACGGTTTTATTTAATTTAATTTTATATTTATCCTGCTGTGGGTAGTTTGCCATCTCGTCTTCTATCAGCTGTTTATGTTCTCATTATTTTCTGCCGTCATATGCATTCTGTTGGCAGAATTTATCGAGACAAATGTCTATATTGTTAATCGAACATAGTGTAAACAGGTTAACTGCCACAGTTTATTGTGGAGCAACTTCGAGATTAATGTAAAGTTGGGAATGGAAATAATTGCCAGTCATCTAGCTGAGCCATTTGAGGAGCCAGTATTCCAGACTAAAGGACTTGTTGAAATGCGTTGTAGGGGCAGAAGACCATACAGTTGTAGCATATGGAGGTATGGGACAGAGACGAGGGAGGATGTATTTCTTGACCAATTCAGTGTATTGTATACCCGTTAGTTCTTGACAGATTGCCCACATAACAGGTACATTTCTGTTTTTGGTTTAGGAGGTGGACCTGGAAAATCATCCCTTCATCCCATACTAACCCCAGATCTTTGTGCATTTTCACTTTTTGAATTGGTGATCATTTTGATAGTAACATTGATAACATTGCATACCTTATTCCAGGTGAAAGACATTTGAGCCGTCTTTGCTAGGTTTACCTGTAGTTCCTCTGAGGGCAGATATTGTTCAAGCTGTTCGATTTTTTAATTTGCCCAGAGTAGTGCTGAGGACCTGATTTTGGTCAGATGATGTAATGAAGTTTCAGGTCATCATCGTATGACTGGAAATCAGTTTGGGATGCCAGGAAGTGCTCAAGACTTGCATCGAATAAGTTTGAGGAAAGGACTCGATCTTGTAGGATACTCCTATCAGAAAAACAAGTTCTCCGACAGCTGTGATATGTGATGATGGGATATCTAGGCGCTAGTTCTTGTTTAATTATAGGCTATTGCCTATAATGTTGAAGTGATTCATGAGGATGGAGATTAGAACTATTATGTAAATTTTGTCATAGACTGCTCTTATATCAAATAAAATTACATCAAGTGTTGTCTTTCGTTGAGGGATTTCTCCTGAAGGATTTTCTCTCTCTATGGATTATCGTTCGCTGGGAGAAGTCAGTCATGCTACAGCTGAGCAATCAGTAATGGAGAGAGAGCATCGTATAATTCGACCCAAAAGGAGAACGCAAGTGGTCTGTAGACGTGTTGAAGCAGTTTTGAGAAACATGCTATGAATGGAAAGTTGCTTAAGTGTGAATAAAACGAACCCCATCGTCAATATACCCTTCATTACAAAAGTTAATGCACAGCGATTGATGAAGTGATGTCATGCACAGAAACCTGGCATCTTGCGGAATTACAAAGGACTTCCTATAGCAACAAATATCGATATGCATTGTTTTCAGTAGATATAATAATGACATTAGTATAATTCGGAACTGTACCTCCCCAGTTGTGGTAACTAAGGTTCAATGATTTAATCCTGCTTTTTTTGACATTGCGATTAACAAATGATTTCATTGGATTGCAGTTTGAAGAAGTAGAGAGGCACACTTACAAGCCTCTGTGACACCAATGTGACAATGTTTGTCTCTCAATGTACCTTAAAAGGCCGAATTTTTTTATGGAAGTCATATTGTGACAATGATGGACTAGTTGATGTGAACCAAATAATGTGACTGTAGTCAAATTAGAGAGCATGAAATGGCCTGTCTATGGAAACTAATGTCGATTAATCAAGTAATCTTCCAAAGGTGGATAAATATTTTAACTGACACTTCATATTAACTTAAAAAAAAGACTTATTAAAAACATTTCTTTTCAAAATATTGTCGCAATCATCACATTAAATTTAAAATGTAAAAGTCATCTGAAACTTGATTACTTACTTCAAATACTTTTTTAATTTTGTCAGCCTCGTCTGCCAATGGACAGTTTTTCTAAAGTGTAATGAAATTTAATTTAAAAGTAAATTAAAACAAACAAGTATGCAAACCATTTAATTCGAAATAATCAATTCATAAGGAACAAATATTTATATTAAAATTTTTCATAACTTTATATTATGAAATAATATTTGAAAAGTATTTATTATATATTAAAATACGGTTAACTGAGGCATTTTATATCAGTTTGCTCATAGCTGTAACAATTTGAAACCGACAGAAGTTTCAAGAGAATATCATTACATCGCTAGTTTATAAAGTTTGCAAAGCTTTGATTTAAGAAATAAAGATGATTTATCTTTCTTGAAAGGAAATCTGTCTCACAGAAAATTAAAAAATAGTTCAGTGATGATGCCCGTTTGCTCCAAGTTTTCTAATAAATTTAGATTAAGTTGTGGTTATAGTTTTATTCACCATAGTATTATTATTTATTTTGCAAAATTCAAAGTTTTGAAATTTTCAGTTTTAAAATTGAAAATAAAAGTTATTTATACTAGTCGGGACGAACAAACGTTGTCTCGTTTGCTTTTAAGACATCTTAAATTTCATCAGTCTTGTTTATTATTTAAATTATGCTTGGATATTTTGTGAATTCAATAAATAATTTCGGTTTCTAAACAATATTTTATGCTCTTCAGACGAATAAAACGGCATGATAAATAAAAAATTACCTCTAAGTCTATTATATGTATTAGACACGATATAATCATTCGCAGTCGAAATTACAAGAAGTTGAAATAAAAGAGTGTGAAAGTGGACTCTGGTATTCTTTATGTGGAATAAAATTTGTTGAATATTCCTAGCAAGCAGGGATACTCAATAAATGTGCATTAAATTATCAAATATAAATTACAAAAAAAATGTTATTAGTGTAAAATCTTAAAGATTCAACTCACCTCCCATTCTTCTTTTATTTTCTAAATAACGGTATACCAGAAATAAATTAAAACGTGTTCACTTTATAACAATTAAATAACAAATTATATAATGCACTGATATAATAGATAAACTAAAATAGATGCGCGACCATTCAATCATACAATCATTCAAAAGGACAATCAAACTAGAAAGTCAGTTTCTATAACTTATGCCCTCAACCCCAAAGAAGTTTATTTTGCTCAGGAATGTTATTATTTCCGTTTTTTGATAAAAATATTTCTCTTAAATAAACAATATTTTATGCTTTAATATGAATAAAATAGTATAATAAATAAAAATATCATTCTGCAAGACTGTTATATGTAAGAGACATGAGAGTGTCATTCACAACAGAAATTATGAAGAGTCAAAATTAAAGGGTGTGAAATTGGATTCTGGTATCCTGTGTATGGAATAAAAAATCTACAGAGTGGGAGTACTCAATAAATGTACGTTAAATTTTAAAATATAAATCAATAAAAAATTATTTCAACGAGAGAGTTCATAACTGAAAAATCTTAAAAACTTAACTCACCTTCCAATCCACTTTCTTCTCCTGAATAAGAGCATAGAAGAAATAAATTAAAAGGTGTTAATTGTACTACAATCAAATAACAAATTATATAATACACTGACATAATATATAAACTAGAATAGATGGACGCTCATTTGTACAAGCGTATAAACGAACAATAAAACTAGAAAGCCATTTCAATTACTTATAATTCAAACATTTCCAGAGCAGTTCAGTTTCTCGGGAATGTTAATTATTCCCTTTTTTGATTGTGAAACACTGAACTGTTTTTCAAAAAATGATTCTGATCATTTTCCTGGGTTGTACCAACCGCGTTTTAAGGGAAAAGAACAAGAAATCTGGTTAATCATTTGATAACTATTGCAAAATAATGACTGTCAAATCATGCGAACTTTGAAGAGTAGACTACCTTCAACGCAATATTTTTTATAACATCATAAATCAGAGTTTTTGGACCAAATTTTATCAGAAATTAAGCTCAGCTGCCTTCAGTTTGCTAAGAAATCATTTAAAGTTAGCAATTAAAGAATCCTACAAATGAAAAAGTTCTACAAAACATCCTTATAGAAAAAAAAAAACAAAATAGGAAATACTGATTCGGCTCATGAGAAAGTTTCCTGCGGCTGTACTATGGAGGAACAGTCTTAACCAAGCTTCAGCTTATGTGCAATTTTATATACATTTCCTCTGAGTGTTATTGCTTAAATCCTTCCATTCGGGAAAATTATTTAAAGGTAATAAGTTTATTTTTTCTCCTCTTGTACATTTGCACATTTGCTAGATCACATCAGCAACCACTTCGTTTCTAAGCCTTCTGTTTCTTTAAAATTTCTTTCGTGATTTTAAAATAAAGATTTTTTGAAATGATTTTTCGGATTAAACAAGAAATAGAAAGAAAGTTAAAAAAAAATCTTCCTTTCTATTTCTTGTTAATTCTTAATCCCACCATGGACAGTGCTCAGGATGTTGCATGATATTGGTTACCATGGTCGTGACGCCCTCAAGCTGCTAATCATCCCGACCAATGTAAGACGCCGTCAAACTTGTTTTAAGCTTGACGGCGTCTGACATTGGTTTTAAGACCAACCGTTTATGGACCGTAGATCAATGGAAAGCTGTACTTTGGAGTGAGGAATCACGATACTTGGTCTGGTCTCCCATTCTACGATGCCTTGATCGTACCTGTGTTTTGCAGATTCCTCCTGAAACCTACTAGCCAGAACATAATTGTCTCGACAATGAAATTTGACAGAGGAAACGTGATAGTATGGAACTTTTTTTCATGGGTTTGGTTGCGTTGGACAAAACTGTATTAACGGCTAAGGTCTTTTTTATTATGACTGAGGTCTATCTAGACGTCTTGGACATTAACACGTTACCTGCATTGTGGCACCATGTCGGGCAAGCCCAATAACTGTATCAGCAGAACAACGTGCCATATCATACTGCTTGCTAAATTTGCGACGGACTGATATTAATAATAGTAGTAGAAAATAATGCAAGAATCCAAGCTTAGTTTGAGGCATGAGTGTCGAATTTTGTTATTGTTATTTGGTTTTTAGGAGCATTAGCAACTAAGGCCATATTGCTCCGGAGATATGTGGTGGTCATTCCCTGACCTTTTCGCATCCTCCGTATTTGGTGGTCACGGGCTCGAACCCCGGTCTAATCAAGAAGCGTGTGTTACGCACTGCTGCTCCTGCCCACCTGGCTACGGAGGCGCCATGAGTGTCGAAGAGTTGAATTGTCCAGTACAGATCCTTAACCTCAGCACTACGGAGAACCTCTGAGATGAAGTGGATCGTTGGTTGCGTGTGAGGCAGAGACAGCTCAAAAAATATAGCTCACCATTGAAGTCGCTTTAAATGCCAAATTGCAAAAAATATAGGAGGACATTTTCAAAAATTGGTGGAGAATGTTACCTGGAAACTAGAGGCTGCATAAAAGCTAAGGTTTTGTTGTCCTGTAAATTAAAATTATTCTTAATTAAGGTTATTTGTACAGGTGCCCAGATATTAATGATGGGGTAGTAATATGTACAATATGGTCCAAGTCGCTGATGCTCCTAAAACATTACACCAACAAGATTAAAAAGTAAATGGACATGAATACTAAATGAATTCATAGTACTCACCTTCCATTCTTCCAACTTCTTCTTCGTCTAAAAATCAGGGATAAGGAGAGAGAGAGAGAGAGAGAGAATTAAAAGTGATTCGCTCATTCATTCTATTTTATGATAATTTAAAGAGTTTATATAAACTTGTTTGTCCAGCAGCTATTAATATACATTTGCGTATTCAGTGATCGGTTTTATGTTCCTCTGGTTATAAAATATGAGTTTCCAAGTCCAAGCTACTCCATGAAAAAAGCGCTAAAATACCTCCCTCATTGAGGAGATTTAAACTACGAGGAACATTCTATACGTTACAGAACGACTTCAATCATACAATGCATCGTGTATCGTAGCATGCTCTGATAAAGTTGAGACGAATTTACACCCTTCTGTTGGACCTGTAGAGTACTAATAATCAATATAGTAATTCCAAAAAAATACGAACCTTTGTTTAGTATCGAATCGAGTCGCCTTTGTTTCGAATAACAGCAAGCGTGCGACGTAACATGGATTCTATAAGGCGTATTAGCGCGTTTGTTCTAATTGTAACCATTCTTCGAGCAAAGTATCGCTTCGCTTCCAGAAAGCCGAAGAAAGAGGACTTTGTTATTGAATAGCTCTCTCTCTCCAGCATATCCCACACATTATCAAATTAACTGAGATCAGGTGGATTTGGAAGCCCAGGGAAGATAGTGGAAATCTATGTCATGTTCTCCGAAGCATTCTTGCATGATTCTGGAATGACGCGCTGTTGCATTGTCATCATAAACTGAAAGGACAGAATTCATAGGATACCTGGTTCCTGGGCAACGCGAAGCTGTCACCCCTCTCGCTAGTGGACGAACCCACCGCATGGCAGGTATATAGGTACACTGCATTCATAGACGGCAATTCGATGTCAGTATGGATAAACGTCGTGAGTTATCCGACTTTGAAAGAGAGATGATAGTGGGTGCCCGACTATGATTCAATGATCGGTTTTATGTTCCTCTGGTTATAAAATCTGAGTTTCCACGTCCAAGCCACTCCATGAAAAAAGCGCTAAAATACCTCCCGCATTGAGGAGATTCAATCTAAGAGGAACATTCTATACGTTACAGATCGAACTCTGGCCTTTTTCACGCGGTGTGCGGAGGATGGTGACGACACCACTGTGCTACACGTGCAGACAGCCATTCGGAGGGCGACATTAACACAAATCGCCGCCGACTTCAACGAGGGAGGAGCCAGAAACGTCTCCACCACGACCATCCGCGATAATTAGCCGCAATAAGCTATTGGAGCCACCGACCCACCAGAGTCCCATTGCTAACACCACAACACAGGTCTCTAAGCCTCAACTGAGCGAAAGAACATCGGCACCGGACCTTCGATGATTGGAGACGGGTCTCCTGGTCCGATGAGTCCCGTTTCTAGTTATTTCGACCGTACGGGAGGGTGCGCATCTGGAGGAAACCGCACGAAGCTATGCACCGGTCATGTCAACAAGGAACTGTTCAGGTAGATGAACAGTCAGTAATGGTCGGGGCGTGTTCAAGTGGCACACTTTGGGACCTCCAGTACGTCTAGACACATCGCTGAACGGTCCGGGTTACCTGTCCATCCTTGCAGACCATCTGCATCCCTTCATGGTCATTGTGCACCCACAGGGCAATGGACTCGTCCAGCAGGACAATGCGCCTTCCCACCTAGCCACGGTGATTAGAACATGGTTCGAAGAGCATTCTACAGATTTTACCACCATGGAATGGACTCCCCGTTGACCGGACATGAACCCTGTGGAGCACATTTGGGATGCTATGGAAAGGTCCGTTCGAGCTTTGGATCCTCCACCCAGGAATGCGACGGAATTATGGACAGCGGTGCAGCAATCATGGATGGAAATATTTGTGGAACGCTTTCGTAAACTAGTGGACTCAATGCCTCGCCTTGTGACTGCCCTTATCTGGGTGAAAGGTGGGCCGTTACTATTTTGGTATCCCATGATATAAGCGATAAGGCCTATGTGCTCTGGATTCATATTCAATAAAGTATTGTGCCACAGAGAAAAACTGAAAGAAAAAAAAAATAACAGGTTGCAGTTAAAAATACGTTTAATACTTACTATGAACATAAAAACACTGGTAAAAATTTCCTGTATTTTTACCTGTTTTTTTTTTTTTTTTTGTTCAAAGTAAGTATTAAACGTATTTTTACCTGCAACCTGTTATTTCTTTTTCTATCCGTTTTGCTCTGTGGCACAATACTCTATTGAATGGGCATCCCATGATCAGTGTAAAGTTGCCGTCATCTTCGGGATAAAAGTGCAACATTTCAGGGTGCAGAGGACCTGATACAAAATTCAGATACTTCCTTATGACATTCATCGTTCCACCAGGATCAACGAACCCAGTACGTACCAATGACAGCATTCCCTATGCATGGTACCATCTCCAGATTCTTAATCTATCTTTACAAGGCAAGCTGGGTCCATCGTTTCGTGAGGTTCTCGGCACATTCTCTATCTACCATCAGTGAAAACCAAAGTGTATTTTGATTTTTCTGATCACATGGCTTTCTTCCTTTATTCCATTGCCCAATCACAATGTTCTCAGCCCTACATAACCGGATATTTCTGTTTTACTCTGAATCAGGTGGCTTCTGAATAGGAAGGCAATTGCCATACCCAATTATTTCAATTCCTTGCACTTAGTTCAATTCAGGGCCTGTTTTTTACGTACAGTCGTGCTCAGAGTACGACAGCTTCGCGCTTGAAGTAATTTTTCTGCCACATTAAGGCCTTTGAGATGTAAAAGAACCACTCGCATTCTACTCATTAAAAAGCTTTGAGATGGATGCTTTCAAGAAACCTTTTGTCTTTCGTTTCTTGAATTGTGGCTGCTATTAAATGTGCACCCACCATAAGACCACTTTCAGTCTGATAGACCACGCATTTTCCCCATTCTGACTTCAGATTACTTTGCCGTATTTATACTCAAGAGGAAACACGTCACAGATTCAGTTTTCTTTGCTCTGCTTGCAGTTATTCTCATTTATTCTGCCTGTGACTATTAATACAAAGGTTTGTATTTTTTGGCCAGTATGTACTTTGTATATGTGTATATATCATACAGGTAAAGAGAGAGAGAATGATGAATATAAGTTAAGCTTTTAAAGGAAAAGAATGAAGAGATATAGGAAAAGAGTAAAGAAATATATGGAAAAAGTAAAGGAACAAAAGAACTCACAGTGTATATAAAATTCATCCATCAGGCGCATCTCCTCCAGGAGGTTGACTGCCAAGTCTCCATACTGCCCTCTGCTCAGCATTCTTGCAATATTTTTAGTATTTGAACTCTTTCCAATCCCCTACGTTCTCTATGCATGATTTTTTGAGGCTGACCTCTTCCTCTTTTGGCTTCTGTATTTCCTTCATTAGCATTTTTTTTCTGATCGGTGGCCCATATATGCCATTTTCTATTGCTTCCATGTGTTTAAAAGTGTACATTTAGTTTTTCCATTTTCCGAATATCTTCGTTCCACACTTTTCTTTTCCATGATTTCTTCATCATTCTTCTATATTTCCAGTTTTCAAAAGCATTGATTCCTTTCTTCATGCAATTTCTGCTGATGTATGGTCTTCAGTTCTTATGGCTGCTGTTTTGTTCCAGTAAAGATTAGCAATTAGTTACAGATCTTTCTCGTCTATTCCTATATCTTGGAGAGCCCTTATCAGTTTCCCATGGTATCTATGCGTCTCATTAGGTTATTTGACATCCATTATGGTCTGAGTCTGAAATATTATTTCTTAGTTAGTATAAAATGGCTAGTATCTCCCACGATTACTTCCCATTTAGAATTTAGTTAGGTGAATGTATCGAAGATAAGCATTTATACTCCGTGAGATGCAGAGAATTATCTCTTCACAAGCTGACTAATTGGATGTTTTCAGTGCTTTCACTGAAAGACGACTTCTAACCTTCTAAGTCGAGTGACACAATTTGAAATTCAATAAAATGGAAAGGGTGTTAATTAAGCCTAAAGGAATACAACGAGTGTTTTAGTAATCAAGTTAAGGTTCGTTATTCAGCGATCGTAATGATCCGGGCCGAGTTATATTTCGACCTAAAAACAACTCCATGTGGTGATGGTGTTAAATCTACCCGAGTTATTAATGAAGTAATGCAAAGTTCTCGATTGGATCACAGACCTTTGGTCCTTGAGGTTGTCACAGATATTCTCGCAGATATGCCAGACAAGCTGTACTTGCTACCTGGGAGTCTAAAATGCATGGAACTGATATTCGGGTGACTCAAGTCAAGTGGACCCAATTTCGGCGAACTCCGGACGGTCTGTGACAGCCAAATCCTCTGCTTGCACCTTCACGATGGTGAGACTGTTAGTAATCCTGGGTATAACCTCCATGCACAAGTACATGGTGGGTGACCACCAAGGTATGAACCAATGTAAGCAGGGGTCGAGGTGTGGCGCGCATACCACTTGGAGGAATGCCGCCCCTCTATGTTACCAGGCAGTACTAGGTGGTAGATGACTCTCATCAACCGGTGAAATACCACCACTTTGCTTATTGGAGGCTTGAAGTGGTGGAACCCATGTTTAGTCTGTAGAGCTAAGTTCCGGTCAACCCTTCACTATCTCTTCCATCATGCAGTATGATTGATGACTTTTGAGGTTATGATGAACGTCGTGGCGAGATCCAATATTCCTTACATTTCGAGGGTACAGCTCTAAAACGGTGTTCGCAGGCCGGCCGCTAGTTAGTACACCGGACCGAACCTGTTGGTAACTCTAGGAGGCTTCCGGATCACCTAGTGTATAATCTTGCTACCTCTACTCTGCCAGATGGTGACTGGAGGGAGTCCGAGTAGTGTGTATGCGGGGAGCGTTGTCGAGGCCATGTTATGTCAAGGATCTGGGTATATTCTTACAGTGTGTATGCCATATCCAAAAATTTCATTACTTCATACAGCATGTTCCATCCACTTTTTCTTACTATTGAATACACCATGAATTGCCAAACTAATAGAGCAAGCTTATCTGCGAAAAGATCTAAACCTCCCAAGCACTTCCTAATTCATTTTCACAAATATACGTGGTCTCAATTCTAATCTCAACGTCCATTTCCACTTGCAGTCTGCCAAACCTCATGTACTTTTTCTAGCAGAATCTCAGTTATCGGTTGATTCAAATACTGCTCATCTCAGATGCCCAAATTATTCGCTGTATGATTCCTTTCGCCTCAAAGGTGGTACTTGTGCATATGTCTGTTCTGATATTCCCTGTCAGAGACTTGGCAATTTGGAATCTCCTCTCTTTGATCTTCTCTGGCTTAAAATCTCTCTACCTCATTGTGTCAAATTCATCTGTAGTCTCTACCGTTCTCCCAACTCCACTAATCACTTGGAGCTCTTCGACTTCCTCTCTTTTCAACTTGACTTTCTCCAGTGCCAACTTTCCTAACAGTGAGGTAATTTTCCTTGGTGATTTTAATGTTCACAACTCCAGCTGACTTCCGTTTTCTAGTCACACCGACCCAGCTGGTCGAGATGCTGAGGCTTTTTCAATTACTAATGACCTTGCACAGATTGTTCATTTACCTACAAGAATACCGAACAATCCTAATCATACAGCCAACACGCTTGATATTTTTCTCACAAACAACCTTTCTAAGTACACGGTCGAAGTGAGAGGTCCTTTAGGCACTTCAGATCACAACTTTGTGATTGTCTCTTCTCCAATGGAGCCTTTATCTCATGGATATTCCCAACCTCGTGTGTTTTGGCATTACAAGAATGCAAAATGGGATGACCTGCGAGATTTCTTTTCTTCTTTTTCTTGGTCGCATTACTGTTTCAAAACTTCTGATATCAACGTTTGCTCAGATCGTGTCAGTGAAATTATTCTTGTAGGAATGGAATCCTTTATCCCACACACCACTTTAAAATCTCGTCCTTTATCTAAACCTTGGGTTTCCAATAAATGTGCTAAGGCTGTTCAAGAGAAGAATGTTGCATATCGTAATTGACTTGTTTCTAATTCTTCAGTTTCATTTTTTGCCTACACCAAAGCTCGCAACATTTTTAAAGCAGTTATTAATCAGTCCAAACTAGAGTTTGAACAGGTTAAGAGTAGAAAACTTGCTTCATGCCCTAATGGTAGCCGAGCATTCTGGTCTCTTGCCAACGCTATTGGCCGCAACTTTTGCCCATCTCTGCTCACACCTCTCTCCAAACCAGATGGTACTGTTGTCACTTCAGCCAAGGATAAAGCTGACCTGCTAGCATCCCTTTTTTCTTCCAACTCACGTATTAATGATCTTGGTAAAACACCTCCCACCATTCCCAACACGCTCCATTCAATGCCTCCTGTGGTCTTCCGTCAAAAGGATGTTAGAAGGATTTTGACGAGTCTTGATGCTAAGAAAGCTCCAGGTCCCGATGGTATTTCTCCACTTGTTCTCAAAACCTGTGCTCCTGAATTTACTCCTATTCTTTGCCGCCTTTTTTCACTTTCTTATTCCAAAGGTGTTTTTCCTTCTGCTTGGAAATTTGCTCATATCCAGCCAGTTCCTAAAAAGGGTGACAAATCCCTCCCATCCAATTATCGTCCCATTGCAATTATTTCTACTCTTTCTAAAGTAATGAAGAAATCAATTAACTGCCAACTCTTAAACTACCTAGAAACCTTCCGTTTGATCAACGATCGGCAGTATGGATTCCGTCAATGTCGATCCACTGGTGATATTCTGGCTTATGTTACACATTTATGGACTAATTCAGTGGAAAGGTTCGGTGAAACACAAGTAGTTGCTCTTGACATCTCAAAGACTTTCGATAGTGTTAGACATAAAGGTCTTCTAAAAAAATTTCCATCTTATGGTTTTCGAACTGTTTTTAGTAATTGGTTATCCAGTTTTCTCTCTGATCGCTCACTGAGGGTGATGGTAGATGGCTCTATCTTCTAATTTCTCCACTAATGCTGGTGTCCCCCAAGGTTCAGTTCTTTCCCCCACTCTTTTCCTCTTGTATATTAATGACTTTCTTCCATTGACTGGAAATCGTATCCTTAGTTTTGCCGATGATAGCACATTGCGTTCTACTTTCCATTTTGAGAAACCTTGTCCTGCTCAATCAGCTTCACTTCTCGAAAATCTGCTACCAAGTCCTTAAATGCCGATCTTCAGGTAATTCTCCAATGGGGCAAAGACAACTTAGTTGATTTCAACCCTTCTAAAACTCAGTCTTGTCTTATATCTCGCAAAACGGATTCTTCTGCTCCTATGCTTATCTTTAGTGACACTCCGATTTCTGGGCAAAATGATATATTTCTTTTGGGGATTACCCTGACTTCTAATCTGTCTTGGTACAAGCATATTACAAATATTGCTTCCTCTGCATCTAAAAAACTTGGTTTTCTCTTTCGCTCTCGGCGTTACTTTTCTTCCAAACAGCTGCTCACTCTGTATAAATCGCAAATCCGCCCTGCCATGGAATATTGTTCCCACATCTGGGGTGGTGCCCCCAAAACCTCTCTCAGGCTTCTAGATTCCATTCAGAAGAAGGCAGTTAGGTTAATTAATGATTCATCTCTAACAGAGTCTCTCCACTCGCTGTCTCATAGATGTACTGTTTCTGCTGCATGCCTCTTTTACAGATACTTCCATAGGCACTGTTCTTCTGAATTGGCTTCTATAATTCCTACTCTCTCTTTCAAAACAGTCCGAACACGTGCCGCCACCAGCCAACATCCATTTACTGTCCAACTTCAAACCCACAGAACCAACTTTTCATCTTCCTCATTTATTCATTCAACTGCCGTTTTCTGGAACAACCTTCCTTCATACGTATTTCATGAAAATTACAATCTACAGAAGTTCAAGTCCAATGTCAACAAATATCTTCTTTCGTCTTCTCAATCTCCCACCCAAGCACGGTGTTTGGGATTTATATAAAAAAAAAAAAAAAAAAAAAAAAAGAGAGAGAGAGAGAGAGAGAGAGAGAGAGAGAGACTAAATAGCTATATGCTTAGAATATTTATTAAAGCAGGGACTATGTCTAGTTGAGACAACTGATGGAGTCATTAAACACGCAATCCTTTTCGAGATGAGATGAAATTTGTTTGATATTAAAGTCAATCAGAGAAACTAGGGACAACGCAGTTTTCGTACAAGTTTGAATCATTAAGATTTATTTAAGAAATATGGGCTAAAAGGTATTCTAGAAGGTGTACTAGTTGGTTAAAAGGTGTTCTAGTTTAAATCCATATATCATTTTTATTAATGGTTCTGATCGGTCCTGGGAAGAAAAGGATACGTTGAAAAATTTTTATCTGCGAAATTTGGTTGATTTGGACATTGAAAAGGATAAATAAATTTTTTAAGGATTTTAAGGGGCTCTTTTCTAAGTGGAATAAATTTGTTTCATGAAAATATCAGAAAAAGGCAACTACACCATCTAATTCTACAATCGGATATTGTATTTCCTTTTATTATCCGCACTTTATTGGAAAATTTAGACCATATCTTCTTGTGACACGAGAAACCATAGATTTAAGTACTTTTATTTAATGGCATTATGTTACTATGCTTTTGACATGAATACACTACAGAACCTTTTTCACAAGAAGGAAATGATCTGTTCGTATTGTACAAGTAGTATTCACACTTATCACAAATGAAGAGAAGAAATAACAGATAATAATGTAAATCCATATCTGTATTATACTCTAAAATGTGTGGGGATTGCTAAGCGTTGACCGGGACCACCCATAGTACAGTGAATAAAAAAGAATAAGTGGTTTATGCGGTACTGAATTGGGGGAACAGACTCTCCATTTTGTGGATTCTCGTGTGACTTGTTCTGAAAATTCCTTCGAATACGAAAAGGAATTTTTATAGGCCTTTTTCACAACGTGGCTGAGTTAGTCAGTCTCAGGCGAGAGTAGCATCATTTTTTCTCCGCGCGACGATTCTCATAGCAAATATCAGATCCAGACACGAAATGCTCTTTTTAATTTATTGGCTTTGCATTTCATATGAGCCAATATATCAATCATCTCATCCTCCTTTGCTTCTCGATTCACTTCAGACCACGGATGGACTGCTCAACTGGAGGCAAAAAAAACGTTTCTCGGGAGAACTCTGAAGACCTGTTAACTTTCTTAGAGCGTAAGAAAAATAAAGAGAAGAAGAAGAAGAATGAATATTACTTTCAAATTGACAGGATTCCAAGCTTTTTGTACACGGTGTGTGAAGGCTAGCGAGTTATCCGTGTGTAACAAATCGATAGTAATATAATTTGTGCTGAAATTTATATACTTCGATAGTAATATAATTTGTGTGGACAGACTTCACTTCTACATTATGTTAAATCAAGTTTCATAATATTCCAACTCATACGTGTGAAAGGCGCAACTAGATATCCTAAAATCATCTTATAACTTCAAAACTGTCCGTTTTTGTTTTGTTTGTTCAAAGCGTCAAATGGTTAATGGTGCTACATTACCTTCTCATCATCGCACATGTCTTCGACCACCTGTTTTGAGCTTGTGGCACCGCCAAAACAATTCTTGAGCGTTTCCTAAATAAAAAGATCAAAGAAAATTGGATGACGTATAATTTAGAATTAGTTAATTAATTAGCAGACGTTTATTCATTAACTAATTAACCAATTCTTAGTTAATTATTTAATTATTAAATAGAAAATGATTTTATTCTACATTGTCATTCTCAAAAAAAAAAAAAAAAAAAAAAACATTATTTCGTCGTGTTGTTAACTCTAATTTTGATAAAACTAAAAAAATAATAATTGTGCTTTAGATTCAGAGTTTTAACAAGCATTTTACACCAGACGTATTTTGTGTCCGAAATAAATACTCTGTGAAACAGCTTGAAGACCGCTGATCTACATGAATTATAGTATGTGCCGGATGATTGCAAATACACTGCTCGACAAAATTAACAGAATACGTAGAAAACGTGCTGTAACTCCGGTAGCTTGGACTCGATAATTTTGGACTCGATACAAGATGCTCTAAAATATGGTTACATGACATCAGTATGGCGTACGATCCCATCCAATGGCTGAACAGTCCTGACAGCGGTGAACCATGTTCGATGTAACTGTGTCTATAGCATTCTTTGGCAACAAATTCCATTCTTCCACCAGCACAGATTTTAGTTCAGCGTGGTCGAGGAGGTGGCTGTCGGCGTGCAATGCGATGTCCCAGAGCGTCCCACACATATTAGATCCGATTTAAGTGTTATCATCGCGCTGGCCACAGCAGTCATTGGATATCTTCAGTTTAAAATATTCCTCCACCACTGTACGTGCAAATATTCATCCATCACTGTATGCGCAGTAGTGTTGTCGCGCACTACTGGCACTACGATTGTTAACAGGATTACTGCAACACATACATCTCATTTCAGCAGCAATAATCCTGGAATAATATACCAATAAAGTGGTAACACACTGAAGGTGGTGAAGAACGAAACAGATGTAGAGATAATTGTACTGTACAGTTCAACGTGATATACTCTCATTTTAAGTTGTGTTTCCCAAAAAGAATTGCGATGGTTAGAGTTTGTTAACGAAGTCTATTGTAGTTTGTTGAAGTCTGTTTTTAATGGCTGTTGAACTGTCTTCAACAGTTCAACAGTCATTTTACAAAGAACATAGAGAACACATAACGATTATAATTAAAGTTTTAAAAGGCTGTGATCAACTGAATCAAAAGCCCTAGAGGACCACTGCAATCAACGTCAATCCAGTTCCTCCAGCTTCCAAAATGCAAGGCGTCATATAGTCTAAATCGATGATGTGCATGCGACCCAATCACAATACTAACTAATACCAAGAGACCTTTTAAATCAAGAATCACCTGTGCTTTCGAGTTGCTTAAGTAATGTGTATTTATTTGAAAAAAAAATATAACTACATAAGGAATTATAACATGGCAATAAATTCAAAATTACAGTCAGTATTACGATGGTATTAATAATGCATGCATTTAAGAATAAAATATCAAGTTACCTCTTTCTTATCTAATGGTATGACTTCGTCCAGATAATTTGCACACTTCCCTTTTGCATCAGGATCCGCTAAACATTAAAATATGAGCAATATAGAAATGTATCCGTCATTATCTATGAATAAAATTATTCTACATCTCAACTATTTCCATTCTACACAATGCATTATAGTTCAATCCGCTTATTGCTAAGCAAAATGTCGGCTACCACCTTCAGATGTTAATAACATAATTATATTATTCAATGCCAAACAAGTTGTAATTGCTGTTTTATATATTGATAACATCAGTGTAACGTTTGGATAAACAAATATATCGACTACACGTGCCTATTATTTAACGGAAGAACGGTTCAAATACCATCGATGATCTATGATATGTAAAAAGTAATCGATGATCTACGATCTGTAAGAATTAATCGATGATCTATGGTCTGTAAGCTGGGAACCCCACTCCTCTGAACTGTGGGAAAAAATATTGCAATAATAATAAATAGATATACGTGCATCTTATCATATAAAGGTCCTAGCGTTTCGTTGTGTAGGAGGTATTGTTCTTTTGTACTATAAAATTACTTCAGCTAATTTTCAATCTGTTTAAATTTAGTTTAGCTTAATTGCAATCAAATTTTCTATCGCTTTCAATTAATTACACGGGAAATATTAACGAAATTAAATTGTTGAAAGTGTACTTCGTCTGTGTGGGCATAATTAATTTTGAATTTAAAAAGCTTAGGTACATCACTGCTCTTTGTAAATTTTAATCATTTTGGGGTAAAAAATAGATTCAACCAGCAGCCTTAAATAGAAAATAAATACATTTGTGCTTACGTCTTCTATTTTAATCAAGATCTGTTTAGATCGAAATTTAAAAGATTTTGATATTATCCGTTTCATGACATATTGACCATGACATTGGTTATTTCTGGATGACGCACTGCAATCACTTCTGTCATATTCAAACAGGGTAATACAATGAAGGAAACAAGCGCCTGTTGTAGGAAATCATCATCAAAAAGAGTAACATTACTTACCGCACATCTTATCTCGTTTTTCTTTCATTCCTTTAAAGTGTCCCTTTCCTATAACGATGAGAGTGGCGACGGCTGCCAGAACCAGAAAGACCTTCATCTTGTAAGTTATTCTTCTAAACAGCAAACAATCAGAAAAGACGAAGGTACTTGGGGTTTATATATCTACAGAATGTGTTTATTCAGGTTAAAGATGGTGGTTTCCTGTATGGGAAAGGGAAATCCTTTTGGGTATGCTCAGGAGCACTGCATGCATGCGGGCAATGCTAGTCACGAGAAAGGAAATTCATTGTTTAATGTGGGTGCTTTTCAACTCCACGCAATCCCTAAAGAAAAGGTCCGTTAATTCAGAGGATCCTATGAAACAGCAAAACGATGGAAAACTTCTGAGGCTACAAAATACGTGTCAGTTTACTTACTCGCTATTGGTGCGCACTATGTAGCCCCATTATTATTACTGTTATTATTAATGCAGCTAAGCTTAATAAAGAACTTCAAGTTTTTTGAGGTCATGACGCCATTGCACAGTATAGAGATGTAGCTTTTCACCTGAATAAATTTGACCTGCTCATCAATAATTCTAGGACTTTCCGATTTCTTTTTCTATTAATTCTCAGTCTAGTACCAAAGGAATAATCAAAACCCTGGATTATTGATGAGATCATTAACGTGATAAAAGACTGGCAAATTGTGTAAATAACGCAAGTATTGTCCCTCAAAAATATTACAATTATAATTTGTTATGAAATTCAGATTAAAAATCAAAAAAAGGCTTTCTTACTGGAACATTCACAGATAAAAAATATAACTTGAAGGAGAGGTGGAAAGGATCATTGAGGTTATTAATAAGATGAACAGAAATTGTTCATCTTATTAATACTAGCAAATGTTCGATAGGACACCATGGACCTTCCTTGCAACCTGTCTACAATGCTAGGAGAGCTTCGTGCCTGACCGTATCGTAACTCCCAAGTCCCTTTCTTTCACTACTGACTTTAGTTCAACTCCACCAAGTGATATGTTATTTTGCGGTTGCTGTTCCCCAGGTGTAAAACCTTGCACTTTGCTGGTTTAGAGCATAGCTACTACTTTTCTGACCATCCCTGAAGTTTATCTAGGTCATTCTGAAGAAGCTCTGCTTAGCGGCGATCTTTATGTCATCTGCAAATTTAGACATCACGCCCTCTATCCCTTCATCGATGTCGTTTATGAAAATTAAAAACAACAGTGGTACCAAATCCCAAAACTAATCCTTGGAGAACCCCCACTTCTTGCATTAACTGTGTCTTTATCATTAGCATTAGTAGTGGAAAATGACGCAAAAAAGGAAGCTTATACAAGCCAGCCAAAAAAAATCCACTTTCCCATCTCACACATCCGTTCCCTCTAACAGTTTGCTTAGGTCTTTCTTGAATTATTTAAGCTATCAACTTCTTCAACAACAGATAGAAGTTTATTCCAGCAATCAATTGCCACAGGCTAGAGGTAAATTTGCACGGTGTATTCAGCAATCCCCCTTTCTCAGTTTGAATTTATGCCCCATCATATGCATAGTGTGAGCAAGAAGAAAAACCCCATCAATCAGCATTGAGCTTGCTCAATATCCATTTAAATCTTTAAACTCCACAATCAGATTACCTTGCAGGTGCTTATTCTTCAGATGCTGCAATTTACAGAACTAAAGCCTTTCTTGCACCCCTTTGTTCCTCTCACTAGCCTTGTTGTCCTTCTCTCTACTCGTCCTAGAAACTCTACATCCTTCCAAAAATGAGGCCTGCAGATATGTATGCATTACTCAATGCTTGGCCTAACCATTGCCTTATACAAACGGATAATCACTTCATTTTCCCTACTAGAAAATTCCTCTTTTTTCATTGGCAAGACCCCATGATCTGCTCTGTCAGCCTGTCTGCACTGCTCAGAAAACTTCATATCTGACTGCCCAATTACCCCAGGTCTATTTCATCCATTCTCTACCAACCTGAGTACAGTAACCCAATATGGGAATGACTAAAGTAATCGTTCATGTGTGAGCGTGTCAAATGTTTTGCTGAAAATTAAATAAACAATGCCGAAATTATTCTCTGAATCCAGTTTACGAGTGACCCTGTCAAAATGGATAACCAGATTTGTTAAACACGATTTTCCCTTTACAGAGCCATGCCGCATTTCTTTCAGAATTGATCCTGAACTCTACCCTTGACCATTGCCTTCATGATTTTGCATAGTACTGAAATTAAACTGACCGGGCGATAATTTCCCACTACACTCTTAGAACCAGCCCTGTATTGTAGATACATTTTCACTTTTCCAATCAAAGGTATATAATAAAAAAAAAAGGCACCATAAGTGTTTCTTGACCATCTGTATCAACTGCTTGGAAAGTTTCATATGTGACGGAATCGTAACAGCAAAGTTTTTTTTTTTTCTTCCTTGGTCACTTTCAATTTCACTCTTCAGAGCATGTAAGTAAATTCAATATTTCTGTTCCTTGGGAACGAATCCTAATACCGAGGGAACTGAAATTAGAAGAACAGAAGAACGTAAATTTCCATTTTTTAAAACATTAATTTAAGCCAAATTGAAGAAAATTTGACGATTTAATCCAAGTTGAAGAAAAATCTCCTGTTTTTCTGTCGGTAACCACCCTTCATACCTGTAATCATCAGCAAACATTGACAGTTTCCTCTGCGCTTCCTAATCATTGCTAATAAAGAAAATAAGAAGAGAAGTGACCTCGAGGAGAGTGATCCCTAAGGGACTTCACTTGTTGCACTCGTCGACCCTGAGATATGCCCGTTTATTTACTCTCTGTCTGCTAAATTTTATCCAAACTTTGATCCAATGAAGGATCTTGCCATTAATCCCAATTTTCTCCAATTTAAAAATGACCTTTCATGGGAAGCCATATCAAAGAGTTAACTGATGTCAGCTTAAATAATGTCCAAGTTGTTTCCTGCATCCAGCTGTTTTTTTTAGTAATAATAAATTAAATTGATCAATTGATCAGGCATGGCTTCTTCTTCACGAACCAATTTTCTGACACATTACGGATAGCATTCCCATCAAGATAGTCAGTGTATCCTGTATTGTAAGCCCATTCCGTATTTTGCATCTCATTAAAATTCTCGACAGAAAATGGCGCAATTGTTTGCACCTTTTTTTAATTTTAACAGGATGTAAATATACCACAAACTATTGCAGCCTAAACTTCGCTTAGCTCAGAGTTGCCCTTCCTCTACTCCGAGACTGATATATCATTAAATTTACAGCAGTCAAATTCTGTATCTTTTATCCTTCGTGGTTTAAATAGTTTTCAATTATAAAGATCATTGAAAAGTACTATTCACCTCATCTGCAATTAACCTACAATTAACTGTCTAGTTATTCCCGGAATTTATTCCAACTAACCACCTCCACAACAACAAAAGGGATTTTGATCCAACGATCAACCACTCGCTCGCTCGCTGAAGGAAAATCTATTCCGCACATCTATTCTGCATCCAACATTCCTCAATTTAAAACACACACCCCCTCGTGTGTGCCTGTGTGTGTGTGTGTGTGTGTGTAGGCTTAGCAAGAGGAATAATGCTATCAGAACTGAGTTTGTTCAGCCCATTCAAATCACCTCGCAGGTGTCTAGTCTCTAGACACAACAATTTTCAGAACTAGAGCATTTCTTATTAAGAGCAGCTCCTTTGTTCTTCTCACTAGTCTCGTTGTCCATTTCTGCACACGTTCCAGCAGGTCTACATCATTTCTGAAATGAAGCCTACACGCCTGTATACAGTACTCAAGATGCAACTTAACCATTTCCTTGTACAACGCAATAATCACTTCTTGAACCTGCTAGCAAAGTTCTCTCAGATAAAGCGTTATGATTCATGGCTATTCTGCAGATTGCTGTTACGTCAGGAGTGAGGTCCCTCAAGGATCGGTTCTTGGACCACTGTTGTTTCTCATTTTCTTATATGGCTTCGACGAAATGATCGAATGCATAATATCAAAATTTGAAGATTACTTAAAGATTGGTAGAGTCGTTAATGATCAGTGCCAAACAGCTCTCCTTCAGGATGACTTGAACAGACTTCATGGTCAGAGACGTGGTAGATATGTTTTAATGCTGTTAAATGAAAGGTCTTACACTTGGAGAAAAGCAACCCACACATAAATTATACACGTGGTGGTGCTGAACTGAAAACAGTGGAGGAGGGAAGGGATCTGGAAGTTACGAAATGGTCAGATGTGAAGTTTTCGGAACAATTGCTACACAGGAAAGCCCATGGTATATAAAAACAGCTACCCAGGAAAGCCCATGGTATCCTATCGATGATTAATGAATGTTATGCTGTAGAGATAGGGATATCATAATCCCACTATATAAGGCAATCGAACACTGATGTGCAAAACGTAAGGACCAACACTGTTCCTAAGGATTACATCCACAAAATCTTTACTTAAGGTAATCTATAGTGATGAGAGTAGATGCAGTCTCAGCAGCGATTCTGGACGTCAGGTAATCTGGCAAGAGGTTGGCACACGGTATCACCCCGCAAACATCACTGAAAGGGATCGATATGGGGAGACGTTAATCCTGGATGGACGTACACAACTGCAGATACCGGAAGGCGGTACTGTAACCGGTGCACGCCACTGTACTGAGGTAATCCTTCCCCATGTGCGTCTGTTCCGAGTTGCCATAGGTGCCATAATCACCTCTTTTCCCTAATTGTTTATGGATGATACCGCCAAATCCCATCGCACCGCACTGTTGATATGCTTTTGGAAAGTGAGGACATTGTTCGTATGGATTGGCCTGCCCGTTCCATCGATATAAATCCCATCGAACACATATGGGACGCTCTCTAGAGAGGCCTAGCGGCACGTCCACACCCACCAGAAAATTTTCACCAGCTGAAGATGGCGCTGACAGAGGAATGGACGATGTTACCGCAATAACTTATCAACAACATTGTTCTAAGTATGGACAGGCGGTGCAAGGCCTGCATCAACATTAGGGTGGCCGTATCTCCTACTGAGGACCACCTCTACTCTTTGTTCCATCTTTGGATGCCATGATTCATCTGTATCATGGCAGTCAGTGCAATGTTGCCATTTTTGAATAAAGTCCCTCTGTACCGTTTTGTGTCCATTGTTGTGTCGGTGTTGTTTCCTTCATCATTTCTGTACCTCATGAGGCTCTTTTGGTATGCTTTTCCCATATCCAGGTCACTCCTATGAGAAGTTACAGGTGAAAATCTGACTGGTCCTTAAGTTTTGCACACTAGTATAAGACCACATTTGGAACACTGTGTTCAAGTATAGATACCTCATCTGAAACAACGACAGTAAGCCTTCTAGAAAGGGTCCAATGATAGGCAACAGTAATTGTGAGATTGGAAAAAGAATGACTATATGAGGAGAGACTCCGATTTTGTGGTGTACAGAGCTTGGTAACTAGGTATCTGAGAGGTGACTTGATTGAAATTTATAAGGATCTGAAGGAGATTAGCAAAGTGAATGAATGTGGAATTAGTAATAGCAATAGTAATAGAGGCCATGTGATGGAAGAAAGCAAGTGTCTGAGCTTATGTAGCATCAGCCAAAAAAAAAAAAAATAAAAAAATAATAATAATAATAAATAAATGCACACAACCATTCCCTATAGAAATTTGTTCAGTTCCTCCTTGAATTTATTTCAGCTATCAGCTTCCACAACGACAGATGGAAGTTTGTTCCAGCAATTAACCACCTGTTGGCTAAAGGCGAATTTCCGCACTTCTGTTCTACAACTGTCTTTCCTAAATTTGAATTTATGCCCCCTTAGATTCGTAATCTGAGCAAGTGGAAGAATTCCATCAGACTTCAGTGTGCTCAACCCATTCAAGGACTTATACACCTCAATCAGATCACCTCACAGGTGCCTAGTCTCCAGCCGCTGAATTTAAGCATTTCATGGTAAGAGGACCCTTCATTTCCCTCACAAATATTGTTGCCCTTCTCTGTACACCTCAAGAAAATCGACATCCTTCCTAAAATGAGGCCTCCAGACCTGTACGCAGTACTGAAGGCCTGACTATTGCCTTATACAAAGGGATAATCACCACCTTTTCCCTGCTAGCAAAATTCCTGTATATCATTGACTGATGATCTGCTCTGCCAGCCTGTCTGCATTGCACAGAAACCTTCATATCTGACTGCACAATTACTCCCAGGTCTTTTCATTTCTACCATCCTAAGTGTAGCACCACACAGTTCATACGTTTCTCTGGAGTTACTTCTACCTATATGTAGTGCTTTGCATTTGTCAATGTTAAACTTCAGTTGGCAATTCTCAGCCTATCTCTCCAAATTTTTTACATCCTGTTACACTGCCATTATTGTCATTAACAACCCTGCCAACCTTTGTATCATCTGCAAACTTCAACACTAAGCCTGATATACATTCATGAATATCATTGATGAATATATATACAAAACAACAGTGGGCCCAACATCGAACCCTGAGAGACTCTACTAATAACTTTACTCCACGAAGAGAAGCGTCCATTATTACCACCCTCTGTCTTCTCCCACTCAAACATCCTTTTATCCATCGTAGCATCCTTTTATCCATCAAACTAACCCTTAATACCATTCTGCTCCAATTTGTACAATAGTCTTCCATGCGCAACAGTGTCAAAAGCTTTCCTGAAATCCAAATATATGATATCAAAATTATTTTTTGCATCCAGTTCCTTTGTGACCACATCATAGCAATCAAACTTGTCAGACAAGTCTTTCCTTTAACAAACCCATGCTGTGTCTGAATTATTGCTGCAGTCTTGTCTAGATGATCCTGCAATGCATCTTTAACCAGTGACTCCATTATTTTACCCGGAACAGAAGTTAAACTAACTGGTCTGTAATTACTCGTGTCACCTTTCGATCCCCCTTTGTGAATTGGGGATATATTTGCACATCTCCAGTCTGTGGGAACCCCCTGAGTCTAAGAATGCTCTCATAATTATGGCTAAGGGTTTGCTTAGTTGCTTTACCGCCTCCTTTAATGTAACTGGATAGATCCCAGGTACTTTTCTTATGTTTAACTTCAATAATTTCTCATCCACTTTACTCTCAGTTATTACAAAATCATTAAGCACCCTGTTACAATTTGATAACCTTGTGGCATTTTCAAACCTTAATAACTCCTCACGTGTGAATGTAGATGCAAATTACTCATTCAGTTTGCTTGTTATCTGAGCAGGATCATCAACAGTCGAACTATCGAAATCAAGTGGACCAATCAGATTCATCCCCTTCCTTTTAGAGCAGCGGTTCCCATTATTTTTTGACTCGCGAATCCCCTTTCAACGTAATATTTTTATCCCGATCGACCTAAGCCTATATTCTCTGAAATCATATAATAGTTCTGAATTTTTTATTATACAATTTTTCCAGTACTACGTTTTTATATAAGTGACATTGCGCAATAATCAAAATTATTATTGAGTATAATTTATACTTTGTAAAGCAGTTATTAATCAGTCCAAACTAGATTTCAAACAGGCTAAGACTAGAAAACTTGCTTCTTATCCAAATGGTAGCTGAGCATTCTGGTCTCTTACGTAACTATTGGCCGCAATTTTTGTCTATCTCTGTTACCACCTCTGTCAAAACCAGATGGTTCTGTTGTCATATCAGCCAAAGATAAACTAACCTGCTAGCATGCTATTTTTCTTCCAACTCATGTATTGATGATCTTGGTAAATCACCTCAAACCATTTCCGATACGCTCCATTCAAGGAATCTTGTGGTTTCCCGTCAAAAGGATGTTGATTGTTTTGATGAATCTGGTGCTACGAAAGCTCCAGGTCCTGATTGTATTTCACCACTTGTTCTCAAAACCTGTGCCCCTAAACTTACTCCTGATTTGTGTCGTTTTGTTTTGCTTTCTTATTCCAAAGGTGTTTTTCCTTCTGCTTGGAAATTTGCTCATATCCAGCCAGTTCCTAAAAAGGGTAACAATTCCCTTCCATCCAATTATCGTCCCATTGCGATTACTTCTACTCTTTCCAGAGTAATAAAGAAATCAATTAACTGCCAACTCTTAAACTATCTGGAAATCTTTCATCTGATCAACGATCGCCAATATGGATTCCGTCAGTGTCGACCAACTGGTGATATTCTGGCTCATGTTACTCATCTATTGACAAATTAAATGGAAAAATTTGGTGAAACCCAAGCCATTTCTCTTGACATTTCAAAGGCTTTTGTTCGTGTTTGGTATAAAGGTCTTCTAAATAAGCTTCCATCCTATGGTTTGCCAGCTGTTCTTTACTAAATAAATAAATATTCATTTATTGCAAATTCAGCAAGCCCATCACAGCACATGGCTAAGGGCAGATAATTGGATACAAAGGAAATAAAATAAAATAATCGAATACATAGCAGATTTCATATAAACATTAACAATGAATAGGAATTATATTTATGAATTAAAAAAAAAATTGGCTTTCAGTTGCAGTTACTGTGTTGAAGGCAGGCTTTTGTTTTTATTTCTCTTCATTTATCGGATATCTGACTCCTGTAGACTTTACAGTTGAGTTACCTTTTGCAATCAATGTTATGATGATTTAGGAGGTAAAGGAATGCATTGGAGACCCTTCTATCCATTTGAATTGGATTTGAATTGTTGGTTTTTGGAATTTTCTCTGTTGAGAGCAGCTATTATATTGGCTAAGTTTAGTGAATCCCATGCAAAAGTAGTTAACTTTGCAAGAAGCATGA
The DNA here is from genome assembly GCF_048544385.1 of Mastigoproctus giganteus. Lineage (NCBI taxonomy): Eukaryota > Metazoa > Arthropoda > Arachnida > Uropygi > Thelyphonidae > Mastigoproctus > Mastigoproctus giganteus. The sequence goes on along the minus strand of NC_143587.1, from coordinate 76,207,552 downwards.
CTCCAGAGTCGTTAATCATCTGCTGCAGAAGCTTTGTTTTTAAGTTTTCATAAAGCTGTTGCCTGGCTATTGTATGGGGAAAACGAAGCTTACTATTGAACCATCGAAGAACCCAATATTCTAGGACAAGGAATTTCTTGACGGTTACTTGAAGAGCACCAGACTAGATTTCGGAAGCATAGGACAGAATGGGAAAGAGAATCTCTGAACATGCTTAACGACTTTTTTTTTGCTTGAATCGCTGATTTTTCTTGTTTGATTAACCTTTTTGCTTTTAGAATTTTTTGAGCAACATGTAAATAGTGAACATTAAAGGAGAGATTTTTATCAAAAACAATCCAAGGTTTTTCTTCATAGACATTTGGGACTGGGACATATCCAATTTTTATTTCTAGGTGGTTGGGTTGGTTCTGAAGGGAATAAATAATTTTAGCAGATTTGCTTGCATTTATAGTCAGATTCAGATCTTTTAGATACTTGAAGATGTTACAAATCTGTAAATTTGCATCATGGATAACTTTGCGAATGTAATTGGTTATCCAGTTTTCTCTCTGA